>NC_057942.1:3934591-4099591 GCF_018555375.3 Anguilla rostrata | reverse complement strand
TTCGAACAAGGTCAAAGTTCAACCGTTTAAAAACTTTGAGGATCAACTCAAACTGGTACCAGTTTTGAGCTGTGCACTATGCGCAGTCGGGCGTCAGCACTCCCTCCGTAGGAATTTAATGGTGCCGAGCGTTGTGATGCTGATCGTGTGTAAGCAGCTTTAGGGTTAGGGTTAGGGTTAGGGGTAGGGGTGGGGGTGGGAGTGGGTGCGGTACGGTACCGATGTGAGCAGGGCAACCTCCCAGCTGGGGAGCCTCCATTCACAGTGCAGCTGAGGGGCCAGGATGCTGAGGATCATCATCTCCATGGCGTCAGCCATCTGGGGGGTGGGGGGGGGGGGGCGAGAGAGAGAAAGAGGGAAGAAAGAGTGTGAGGAGAAAGACAAAAAGTCAGAAAGGGGAGGAGAGAGAGAGAGCGAGAGAAAAAGAGAGAGAGGGTGAGGAGACAAAGACAAAGAGTGACAGAAAGAGTGGGGAGACAGAGGAAGAAAGAGAAAAACAAAATTATTACTAGGCAGGTTCCCCTGAGCTTGTGGGTCTACCCTGCGATTGTTTTCTATTCACAAGCACAGTGTGTGACGTTATCCTGCACTCCTGTGCACTGCCAGTGTGGCGCAGGGTAGGTTCAGATGATGTAACCATAGTCCTTTAACAGAAATCGCATTGGAAAAATAAGCGCCAGTGGTTCTCAACCCCGCTCCTGGAGATCTACCGTCCTGTAGGTTTTCACTCCAAACCCAATGAAGCCACACCCCATTCAGCAGCCAGTGATCTTGTTGAGTTGGTAATTAGCAGAATCAGCAGTGCCAAATTAGGGTTGAAATGAAGACCTGCAGGACGGTAGATCTCCGGGGACAGGGCTGGGAACCGGCGATTTGGGCTCGATTTGAGCCTTGAAAGACAGCTGTGAGTCAGAGGGTGGGTGCTATTCTCTGTGACTGTCAGCCACGACCTGGGTCAAATATGTATTTGTTTAGGATTCAAATACTTTTTTCTGTGCTCAGTTGATCTTGCCTGGTGTAATTAAGCCTGCCAATATGACCAGAAGGGGTGGGGTTTGCACTGTTTGAGAGTATTTCATTGGTTCCAATACACCAGACAAGATCAGTAAAGAGTAGAAAGGTATTTGAATCAAAAAAAAAAAACGTATTTGACCCAGGGTCTGCGGCCAGCTGCTGATCCTCACCCAGGACAGCCCGGTGAGAATGGAGAGTTTCCACTGGAACTTCCCGAAGCCGATGGCCTCCACCGCGTCCTCCACCATGAAGGTGTCTGGGAAGAGAGAGAGAGGAAAGCCTTCCGTCATCCAGCGTCCCACGTTCCATCACGCAGTCAACTGAAAGGGGCACAGTGCTCAAGGCCTCTGATTGGGTATTCAGGTAAACACAGAGCCTTCTCAAAACCCTGATTACAAATGCACGGCGAAATTTTACTGGCAAATTAAAGGAAGAAAGGGTTAAAGGGTTCAAAGTCGATGTTTGACCCTCGTCCAGAAGGGATGTTGAGGCACTAGGTATTTCTGGATGGGTGTAACAGATCATCTGTCACACACATCAACCACTGTAGACTCGCTGATCTCTCTGTCTCTACTGGTGGTCTTCCGGGCCAAGATAACTTAAACAAGATAAAGTCACTTTGACTAAAAAAGGCATCCGGTAAATGTTGGGGTACCATCGGTGGGGTTGGCGAACTCCCTGGGAACGGTGGTGCCATCGCCCAGCTCTACGGACTCCATGTCCGTCCGGACGCCCTCGATCTGGACCTCGTGCTCCCTGCACCCCCCATCGTCTTCGGAACGTGTGCTCTCACCCGTGCGACGGAACTTGACCACCCTGAAAGGGTTAAAAAAAAACAAATAAAAAAAATAAAAAACAGTTCAAATCCACACCAACGTCCGTCTCTTTTGAAATCCAAGCTGCATTAATAAACTCTTGCTTGGTATTCTGGTTTTAGCTGGGAACTGAAGCCTTCTCTCCAGGCTTACACACATTTAGCATTGGGCAACACAAAGCTGAGTTGGCCTTTAACACGCTCACAGAGGTGCCTCTCCTGACCCAATAAAAAAAAAAACTCCCCAAGCCTGCCCTGAATCAATATCTTTGGGGGAATGAGCTATTGTGGGTACAGAGCCGATTTTGGTTGAAGGAGAAAGGCTGTTGCCTAGGTGATGTACGAGCCTCCTGCCTGTGTCATTGTTTTATTGGCATAAATGGGATGCAGAAATTCTCAGTGCACAACATATACCAGGCAAATGGATGACAGAATAGCCCTGGAGTACACATTTCATTTGAAATACTGTATATGTCGACTGCAATAGGAGGTTGGCAACTTAATGAAGCACACACAAACCTTATGGGTAAGGTGATGTTCAAAATACATTTTCCTAAATGAATTTAAAATTTATCACATAAAAATGAAAGCTCAGCTATACGTCTTCCTACAGTAAATGGTGGGAAAGAGAGTAATATGTCACTTTAAATTATTCGTTTTTGAGTTCATGTGACTATGCCGGTAATGTATTAGGCCTACCAATTTTTCCATCGACAGCTATATTGTTCCTTATGGCACCTGCAACTGTGAGTTTTTCAGCAACAAGAAAATGAAACTAAGAGGGTAAAATGGCAAATTGTAAAGGCATAAATGCTTAACAAGGGCTCATTTAGGTCCTACACCTACGGCTAGGCTACTTAGTACAGTTAACACAGGCCACTTTGCAACTGAGGATTCGGTGCATAATCAAGATTGTGAGCCTTCTGCTGTCCTGATGCTGAAGCGTAGGAAGGGACCCTCAGCACCACCACCACAGACCAGCAGAGTCACCATCTCCCACCATCTCCCACCGCAGAGCGAAGACTCGTCACTTCAGGGAGCACTTGGGCGGAGCACTTAGCTAGCCTGCACTCACCCTCAGTAAAGCTAAAAACGTCTATAAACCCGTACTTACTCCGCCCTGATTGCAAAAGAAAAAAAAAAGAACAAAAAAAATAACTCAGCACTCATCACCAGAGAAGATACTTAACACCAGCTGATGTCTATGGGCCCAGACTTTAAGCATTCGTTGCATGCAGAAGATATGTGCAAAGTAGGCTACTAAACAACATACAACACCATAATGTTTGCAACATAACATTAATATGTCCCAAACATTATGGTGCCACAAAATGGGGTGCTATGTATAAAAAGTGCTGTACCTTCTTCATGTTGAAACCAAAATGTATAAAAATACCTTTTAATAAAAGCTGAGAATGCGCACTATAACCACATGTGAATTGTTTGGGAACAAATCTAAAATCGCACAGAACAGAGCCCATTCAAGAATAAAAAATACATCTTTGTCCCAAACATTATGGAGCTCATTATTCATGCATATGAAATGTAGGGCTGCTTCCAGGTTGAGATCACCCACAACTGACATATACCGTTAGGCCCAATTACAATACCCCCCCGTACCAAAAGCCAGAGCACAAATCCGTCATCTGCATACGAATTAATAAAATATTCAATTCATGATACGTTCGTTTTTTTCTATGTAATTGGGCCAGCAGTGTCCATCTCCCTGAGGTTAAAAGAACAGCAAGCGGGTGAGCTTTGCATCAGAGGCTCCGTGTGAGCGACCATTGATGACCTAATGACTATAATCAAGAGTGTTTATTTCAAGAGCTCGACTGACTGCAGCTGAATGCTCTTAGCTGAACGGTGTAATTAGCCAAAGGAACACGCTCAGTCCCTCCCAGTAATGTAGCATTTACTGAAATTCAGTAGCAATGGGTCCCCCCCCCCGAACCGATTAGCATAAATGAGTGAAATGAAATCAAGTAAATGGACTGCATTTATATAGTGCTTTACAATTGATGCCTCTCATTCACCCACTCACACACACACACTCACACTCACGCACCAATGGTGAAAGGCTCCCATGCGAGGTACCAATCAGGTCGCTGGGAGCAATTAGGGGTTAGGTGTCTTGCTCAGGGACACTTCGACACGCCCCAGGGCGGGGGATCGAACCGGCAACCCTCTGACTGCCAGACAACTGCTCTTACCTCCTGAGCTATGTCGTCCCCAACATCTCATGTTAATTTGCAAAGAGAAATGCTGCAATACTCCACAAACCAGATAATCTACTCTGGTCGAAGAGGGCACATAAAACAGTGTGATTTAAATGGATTTTCTCAAGGCAAATGTTCAAGAAGAACCACATGTGAGAGCTTGTTGAAGAAAAGGTAGAGATACAGAGATCTGGGTATATATATATATATATATGTGTGTGTGTGTGTGTGAGTGTGTGTGTGTGTAACAAAAAATGTCTTCAGCGTACAAAATATGGCAAGTTACTCACACATACAAAGCACTGACTATACTGCAAGTCATTAATTAATACTGACGTTACAAGTATTGACATCAAAATGAGGCCAAGTTACAAAAAACTATATTGACTGTCTCCTAGCTCACACAAATTAAACTGACTCTATTCCAAAGCCAGGCCCTGCATTTTGTACGTCTTGCCATCTGAAGAGAATGCGGTCATTGAAACTTTATGTGTCACATCAAAGTGTCAAATAAAAAAAAATTGCCTTATGGAAAAAGACATCATTTAAGTTAATGTTTTAATCGCTGTGGTTGTTTCTGTAGGAAACCCCAAAAACTCTCGGTGCTGTATAGGTATGAGGCACGCCACCCCCACCATGACGTAACTTGGCGGACGGCATACCTGACATCCCAATAAATTATATATCTGGAGATACCGAAAGTGAGAGCAAGCCCAGTGCCCTAACGACTATTGCAAAGGCATCTGAATTCCTCTTCCGGAGTGCAGCAGAACCTGAAAACCCAGCCCCAGCTGGGGTGGGAAATGACTTAGAGCTGACGCTGGGGAAACGTCCTGCATATTTTAAGGCCAGGGAGCTGTGGGCTAGCGCCCATAGTTTAGCCTCGTCTCCTTGAATCTGCTTCGTTTCACATGGTGACCGGGCACACCGCCAACTCGCTGCATTTCAGAAGCAGCAGCAACAACACTAATTGCAGCACTTCAGACATACATGCTGTCAGGGAAGCGAGGATTATGTAAAATCTGCTTAAAAAGACGATTTCTGGATTCGGCGATTTTAACGGCTAACGGCACTCTGTTTAATGTTCGGCACTCTGAATACAGAATACAAGTGGCATCGACGGTTCAAAACCCCTCACTTATACAACGTGTAAAATGGATTTATTTGATTTAATTTAAAAATTATTATCAAAAATATCAATTATTAATTAAAGCACCAAGTTCACTGATAGGCAGAGAAAACTTGTTGGGTCAGCCTTTATCAGAAATGTACAACTCATAACCAGATAAAAATGAAGAGATTTATTCAGTTACAAGAACAAGTATTCAATGTCTAATCTAAAGATGAAAGTTCAACTACCTTAATAGCTGGTAGACCACACTCTACTTAATTCAATTCATGTTCAATCAAAGTTTTGGTCTCAGCCTTCATCAATACATTGAGGCCTAAACTTTTAGTATACAGATTATTTGAACGTGAACTAAATAAAACAGAATGCAGTCTACCAGCTATCTTTTTCAATCTCATTTGTTTTTGACAAAACACCATCTCCTTTGTGCGAAAACACTTTCACGGTTACTTCGACTACCTTCAGAGACAATTAATATTACAGACATGGAGACAAGTTTCAGTCACACACACAAAAAAGAAAGAATGAAAGAAAGAACAAACCAAACCGGAGCTTGTCTCTTTCGAGTTAACCCCATGAATGCGCTTAAGTTTAAAAAAAAAAACCCAACAGACAGCAAAATATTCCAAAGGAACCGGGGATGAAATGTAGAATGACCTAAGTGCAAGACAGGTCCACATTTTATGTAGATGAGAGAAGAGAAGAGGCCCCCCCCCCTCTTCTCCTGGCCCATGCATATCTAATTAATATTCAGGTCGGGGATCTGAGGAATACTTATTTCTTCCCTTTTATATATTATTATTGGTTCAGGTCACTCCACAATACATCATAGATTTTTCAAGTTACACTTGAAAAAGGAAATTAACCCTCTTTCATTGTGAGCATTATGGTGACATTAAATATTGAGACCTTTTTGCAAGTGACAGTCTTGGCGATTGAGGGAATGTCCGTGAGCCACAATGCGGTGAAACTGGATCAGCCAACGATCAAGCCAGGTTACAAAGCCAGCAGTGACCCTATGGCTTCCATTTTATTCTGCTACGGCCTCACCCAGAATCTCCAAAACAGTGCCCATAGGTGTATTGACCAATTTTAAGGTACGGAATCTTAAGAGTATGAGGCACGCCGGCACAAGGTTTCCCAGGCCGCCCCTGTTGACGAAACACACTCACGCACACACACACACACACACACACACATTTACACCTTTAATGGCTCCCCCCTAGTGCTTGCCTTCTGTATCTTATCTCTAGGCTGCTCTGGCCTAGACTTTACACAGGGTGAAACCAGGGTGGGGGGGTCGGGGTGGGCTGATTGCCTCAAAAGCAGCAGCTCCATGTTTTACGCCTGGGGGCTAAGTTTTAACCCCAGTGACGTCCTACTTCAAATACCAGTGATTGCGGCTTGACTGGAAACTTATCTCAGAATGAGCAGAGTCACGATGGGGAAGGCTTCATCTTCACAGTGGTTTCCCTCCGTTATCGCAGCGGTGCTGCTAACAATGTCCTCACTTGATGAAACAAACAAGGGAAGTAACATCGCCAACGGCGCCTCATCAGGGTGTACTTCCTGTCAGTTACTGTTAATATTGTCTCGCAGCTGCGATGCTGGGAGAGGAGACTGCGCCTCGCGCGTTGTTCACAAACAGGCTGATGAAACCTGTTGCCGCCTTCTACTGCCACACCGCCCTCTCATAACTGTGAAGAGGTCTCCATTTTATCGCTGAAAGTCAGAGGGCCGCTTTTTGTTGTTTTGTTGTTAAATTCAAAGCTGGCCCCTCATTTAGGCTAATAAAAAGCGAATCGGTTTTGTCTGAACACCAAATATTTTCCAATAACAATTTGTCCTGTGATGGTATTTCATCTTTACTAACAAGCTGACATAGAAATTCAACCTTAAAACTTAAAATGAACCATCCCGAGAAACAGGCAATGAATATTTACCCCTCCTGCTACGTATTTTTGGGTCAGAATTGACCCGTATGAAACTTGACGACATCTTCAGGAGTGAGAGGACAACAGATCCCTGGCCTTTTGCCATCTTTCACATTATAATTCAGGACTGATACACAATGCATTTGTGATCTGGACTCCTGCAGTCAAATCTGACAACGACAAAAAAAAAACAAGCTGCGAATTTGTCCATTTATGGCAAGTCATCAAGACAAACAAAATACCTAGGAAGTGCACACATGCTAAAAAGAGGTAATCAAACCTAAATATATGCATCCTATATCTACCATGGCAAATATAATCAATAAGATACCACAGAAATGCTTTTTTGTTATGAAAATGAGTTGTGTGTCCTACAGTAAGCAAGATCTGTGAGGACTGTAAAGTATACAAAACTTGTCAATCCCAGGTAAGATTAGATAACTGATTAGGTAGTAAGGTAAACCACAACTGGAAGATAAAATACCTATTACCTATTATGACCGTACCAGGTGAAAATGGGTCGGGGAACATGACTGATACAACGGATCCACAAGCATAACAGGAGGCTTAAGGGCTCTGCATGTATATTTCACAGGGAAACCGTGACTACTGTTTTTTTCTTCTTCTTCTTCTTCTTTTGAACAATCACCCGAAACTGCCGTTTGAAATACCACTATAATTAATCTGTATGGGTGCCAAGCATCATGCTGAAATTTAATAGAAAACAACGCGTATACAGTGGTAGAGATATCAAAGGTAGCAGCGGAGGTGTGCATGTACACCTATACCTACGTCACCTCAGGAAAAAAAAAAAAAAAAGATAGATCAATCTGCGGTTCCAGTGACGCTAATCCATCACCGATAGCACCCGGTGCCGAGAGAATTTGCTTACTGCGTTTCCTGCCGAACGAACCTTTCACGTGTCCACGTGGACCTGTCAAACACGCATCTAACCTTAACTCGCAGACACAGGCCAATAACACGGATAATTGAATGTAATTACCACGGGTATATATATACGGCAACTGTTACAGATAACGTTAGAATCGTTCAGTTAAAGTATTCGTATTCGTATTTTTTTTTTTTGATCCAGAAATGTACGGAAATGAGAAACGCTGTGGCAGGTGCGATGGCTTATTATTTTCCTCCGACAAACCGAACGCAAAGATAACCCAGCTCTATTGCTATGGGCCCGTCTTGAACAAAATGACATTAAAAAGTACCATTTACTTTCGTCTATTATATGGGTGTGACGTAACACGTCAGAGAGATTTATCAATGATCTTTACAAAATTATGATTAAATGATAATCGAACGGCAAAAACATTGTATGCATGCACATACACAGAAAAAAATATTATATATAGTAGTTGCAAACCCCTTATATCTCTAAGCGCACATATCAGCATCATGTTTCTTGCTATTATAACCTCTATAGGTAAGCAGTCTGTTTGGCAATAGGGCCCTGCGAGGAATTAACGAAAAACAAATAAATACTAGCATGTTATAGTTGCTTTTGAGAATCACAACGCTTACGGGAGCTGCCTCAGCTGGAACAGATCATCGTCCATTGTGGTGCTGTTTGTCGGGTTCTCCAACGCTTTGTTTCATTGCCCTCACATTGTTGTGAAAACGAACCAGGGTTTCAGCACTACAGGCTTGCGGAAAGCGACTTGTTCTGATTATCAATGGTGATCGAGCCAAAGGAGGGGCGGTGTTACAATTTTTTGCTTCCCGTGTCGTATCAATGGTGACAAAAGCTAGGCGTGCTAATGCACTCTATAGGGTAATATGCACTGACAAATGTTATGGCCAGACATATAATGTTGTAGGTACAAATAATTCTGTAAAAGCCGTGCTGTTGTACGTTTTTATTTATTATTCTAAAATTAATATACATAATATTCTGGCGGAAATACATAATAATGGTTGTTTCATAAACTCTGGTTTTAAAGTAACTACAAATATGTTTATTACACAAATTATTAATTGATTAAAGCAATTATAAGCGTTTGATGTATGGGGGTCATATTACCTTTTCCTGATTTTTGCACCAGATTTTTGATTACATTTAATTTTTTGCAACCGAATTAAAATAAATGAATAAATAAACAATTAATTCAAACAATAATGAAAATTGTAGGACACAAATTTACCAGATTTTCCAAGAGCAAAGCCAGATATTGAAGACTGAAGATAAATCCAAGTCCCGTTTGTAAAGGTGTTACATGTACATGTGCAAATATGAAGCATCCGCTGTAAAAACTCTTGTCTGACTTCAAGTTGACATTTTATTCATTACTGTATTTAAAATGAAATGAATAAGGTATACAGCAGTTTTACCTGGGGCCTGACATGCTTCAGTCATGTAGCTGACTTCTCAATTTTGAACAGGCCAAAGAGAAGCCGGTAGGATTAGACCTAAGCATCTCAGTGTGCAGAGGTGGGTAACCCGACTTCAAAGAGTAAAAAGACGGACTGTGTATTTGCTCCATCACCATGCACTAAACCATCTGATTCTAATTAGCATAACTCTTCAGCATGACAGGAGAACTAATTATTGTAATCAGCTGATTTAGTGCATGTTGGTGGAGCAAATACATAGTCAGTCTTTTTACTCTTTGAAGCCGGGTTACCCACCTCTGTCAGTGTGTGGGTAAATTATGTATGACAAATCTCACTCTCTCTCGCTCTCTCTTTATCTGTCTCACACACACACACTTTATTCTAGTCATCCCTAAATAGTCCTTTGTCCTGGAAAGCCCGGCATAAGACGATGGGATGAAATGCTATTATGCTGCGTTGGGATTTAGCGTACTGAATTTAGCAGACCAAATGTAAGCGAAAAACAGCTGCTGACTAAGACTAATATCTCAAGATGAACAGAACATGGCATTGAAAAAAATATGACTGAAGAAAATTTCATATATTGGCATTGGAGTTGCTCTAATTATTTAGAACAAATTTACTCAACAACAAAAAAAAGGAACTATTCCTGTAACCCCCCCCCCCCCCCATCAATAAATAAATAAAATTAGTATAAAGTATTGTTTTTATTAAACACACAGTGACATCACCTGGGGACCATATTCACTCAACACTGTATGAAGATTATACAACAAATCTATATTCACAAGGCCACAGTGGCCATGGATGTGAATGCTTTCGTACATTGTGTACAGGCTCTGAATGTGCTGACCCCAGCTTATTAAACTATAAATAAATCTAAAGATTTATTTTTCCATTGATGTGTTTTGAAAAACTCGGACAAGTAGATTAAGCTGCGCAAGAATATTGCCTTTTAAAAAAAGAACTCCACTCCCGCGCAATCCTGCCACTTTTCAGCAATGCGTGTTTAAATAATTAATACTGCCAAAACTGCACGCGCTGCCGTCATTACATTTAGGCACGAGATGGATTTATCTCGGAGAACAAAGATTAATAGTATTTTGAATGATATGAAATGACAAAAGCAGGTTTTTGAAAGTTCATACTGTATGAGAGCTTGCCGTGCCAAGTGCATAATCAAATTCTCCAGCGTTGCTCTCAGTTTACACACCTCATTTGCGTGCACTCAGCTTAGCAGTACTGTAGAAGAAAATGAGAATACATGTCCAGCGTTAAAAAAATGTGTCAATTAAACGCGTTGCTTTGAGGCAACAAGGACAGCACTTGGCTCTCTTGTCTATCTGGTGGTAATATTACCTTAACAGAGTTAGAATCCAAAAGTTGGACCTGACAAGGAGGTCCGGTGACTTGTGATTAGGTATTTGGCCTCGGTCTTGAATCCGATGGTGCAGTTTCCTGAAATCGTTTGTTCTTGAGTTGCCCAAAAGTAGGTTATCATAAACAGCGTGTAAGATATCCGTTTGAACATGTGCTGTAACCATAGTAACTTTGTAGTTCACCAATGCTGCATGACGGCAATGTTTTCAGACCTATGACACCATGTATATCCAGTCACACTGAGTTACAGCTACCCAAAAAAATGGGCGGGGTACAATATTCACAAAACATCAGTTATTCAAATGAAGTTAGTGCATTCAGCTAGGTAAGTTAAGCAGGGTAAGCCTATCTAGTGGTAACGTGGACGCTCACGCACGCCATCATCTAACTAGCTACTTCTAATTACACTCCCAACTATATGTAATTGTGTTGCTTTAGTCCTATTATTATTTAGTTCATCTCTAATGTAGATAGGAAACCCAGATAGCTATTAGTCACCTCATAGATACTTCACCTTCTTGGCTTGAAACTACGTTGTATTGCTTTAAATAAAACACATGCCCGAGAGTTCCTGTACTAGTATTTAGTATATCCGTATGGAAACAAAGACGTAGCTCGTTTGCGTTCCACCCTACACTCTGTGTCCACGCTAGTACAACATCTCGGCTTTTGCACCGGTGAGAATGCCGTGGTGCAGACCTGAAGGTACAGACAAGCTTGTTCGGGAGTTCCTTAGAACTGGATCCACAGTCAGGTTAGGACCAAACTGCCACGGAACAAATATCTTAATGGGGGGGTACTGATTGATATCTGGTAGTGTTCGGTACAGCAAAGTGAAGGAGGTTAGCTAGCTTGCTAATATACTGCGTAGACGGCCAAAGACGCAACACAGCACTGGGTTTATGCTACGATTTTCAACGTTGACAGTACAAAAATCAATTCAAATTTGATAGAATTGGGTCGATGAAGTCAACTTATAGCTGCATACTTTAGTTAGCTAGCTAACTAACCTCTGCCTATTTGGAAGAAGGGTAGACAGTTAAGCGAGTTAAATGCAGTTAGCTTTCCAGGTAGCTCGCTAGCTGCTACCTAATCAGTTTGCATACAAAGGTCGCTACTAGTAGAGTACATGACCATAGAGCTAATGCTACTAGCTAGCCATGCTTCAGCTACAGGGTTGACAAGTAGCCTATCTACAGTTTTGATGAACAAAAATTATTATTTTGTTTTTGCTATAGAGGACAACAGAGCAGAGGTCAACGTTGTTATATAGTTAGGTACTTGCTATAACGTAGCCTTTTTAAATATCTGGGAACTGACAGCAGTGTTGCTCAGCTATGGGGCAGTTTAATGTCTTTGACACTGTATTTGTTTAATCTGTTTATAGATGATCAGACTAATTTACAACGAATTATGCCTGTATGTCTTCACTATTGCATGGTTATTAGCTGTTGTTTTTGTGGAAGTACGAGCTTTTGAATGACAGTAATTTCATTGCATTCAGTGATCGTAAGTTTGTGGTGTTCATTTTTATGTTCTGCCCTTTTTTTTGCTAAAAAAAATAAAATGGCAGCAATAAGGAACAAACCTTCTGCACACAGAACTGCTCCAGGTAAAATACTTGTGCTATGCTTGACATCTGTGCTTGTTTGCGGTGAACTTGTGCTAAACTTACGTGTCCTGCTACAATTCCCTTTAGGAACAAGATGATGAAAAATTGGGCGGTAATTGGCGGCATAGCGGCTGCCGTGGCGGCCGGTGTTTATGTCCTGTGGGGTCCTATTACAGAGAGGAAGAAGCGAAAAAAAGGTGTGAGATTTTAAATTTTAAATTTCTTTTTTCTTTTTATTTTTTTGGAAGTACTTAAAAAAGTGAATTAAATGGCCACTGTCTTGTCTGTGGCCAAGTACCATGAGTGGAAACCTCTTGGGTCAAAGAAGGCTGTGACACCTTGGACTGTGTTTATTAAAACCTGTTAAAACTTTGTCTTCTCCAGGCATGGTGCCCGGCCTGTTGAATTTGGGCAACACCTGCTTCATGAACTCCTTGCTCCAGGGCTTGGCGGCGTGTCCTTCCTTCATCGAGTGGCTGGACGAGTTCTCGGGCCAGAGGGGCGCGAGTCACGGCCATGACGACCAGGAGAGGGACCCCAAACTGTCCAGAACTCTTCTGCAGCTGCTCAGGGGTAGGCTTCACCAGGCGGCCGACCAGTCCCTTCTCTCTCTCTCTCTCCCTCTCTCTCTCTCTCGAATCGAGGCACCGTCTGCATTGGCTGACCGGATCTCCTCATCACCTGTGTCTGCAGCTCTGTCCAGCCATGACCCTGGAGAGGAGGATGTCCTTGACGCAGGGTGCCTCTTGGATGTCCTCAGGCTTCGCAGGTGGCAGATCAGCTCTTTTGAGGAGCAGGTGGGTCCTGTTTGTGCCTTGCATGCTCAACACCGTCTCTGACGGTGCTGTGCCTCTCATCCTGGCTGCTGCTTCTTCTTCTTCTGTCCTCAGGATGCCCACGAACTCTTTCATGTCCTCACGTCGTCCTTAGAAGAGGAGCGGGATCGTTTGCCCAGAGTCACCCACCTGTTCGACATGCAGTCCCTGGAGGTAAACCTGCCCCCCCTGCAAACTTATGCTTTGCGTAGAAGAAGACTACGTAAGTGCATGCATTGGAAGGAAGCGTGCAGCCCGGTCTTACTGCTTATTACTTCAGTCTCTTCCAAAAAAAAAAAAAAATCTAATCTGTATTGTTGTCAGTTTGACCCGGTGAAGTGGTTAACATTAGGTGAACGCTGCAGTGCCTCGTGAAGCTACTGAATAGTACCTGAGATACACAAGCCCTTATCAGGCCAGACAGGAAGTGGCTCACAGCCGTTCGCCTTTAAACGAACACGTTCAGCACGTTTCTCTTTATTAATCCCGCTGCTTGTGGCTTTGCGTGCAGAGTCCCCCAGAGTCCGGCGAGAAGAACTTGAGCTGTAGAAGTCGAGGTAAGGTCTAGTGTGAGGGAAAGTAAGCGCTACCTGCTCTTGCTTTGACTGGCAAAGTGGCTAAAAAAAACGATTCAATATTCCCCCTCCAGGCCCTCTTCACCCTATCACTAGCACATGGAAGTCCCAGCATCCTTTCCACGGACGACTGACAAGTAACATGATATGCAAGCGCTGTGAACAGCAGGTGACTGCATGCAAAATCTACTTCCTTGTTTACATTTGAAGAGAAATGTACTTGCTCTGCATATTTCCATGTGTGATTTTGACACATCCGACTCTATAAGTTTGTTTATCACAATTTTTATTATTATTATTTTAATTTTTTTTTTTTACAGAGTCCAGTGCGGTACGATTCCTTTGACAGTCTTTCACTATCCATCCCGTCTGCACCATGGGTGAGCGCACAGAAGGAGAGAGAGCTCAGTCTTGTGTGCAGACACACATTTGTAGCTTCTGGGTACAGCTTGTTATGGAAAAAATGTTGCACTATGCAAACTGTTGCAGTGCTTCAGGTTTCTTTTTTTTGGTTCACCGCCGCAAAACCTTTACAGTCCTTACCTGCGACAACAACAGTGGCATTTAAGAGGAGCAAAGGGAAGGCACTTGGAATTGTGGTTTTGTGTCTGATTATGATGTCACAATAAACCTTGTGTAATTCCACAAACTGTGGCTCCCCCGGTGGATGGGAGGCTAATGCAGATAATTTCCTCCAGGGCCGGCCTGTTACTCTGGACCACTGTCTCCAGCATTTCATTTCCTCTGAGACCATCAAGGAAGTGGAGTGTGAGAACTGTACGAAGGTGGGCTTGGAACATAGACTGGTGAAATATATGTATTAAAAAAGTCACTGTGATGTCACCCATTGACTCTTCACAGGCTTGGTTTAACTGAGTGTTAAGTTTCAAGTGCACAGTTTCATTGATTAATTATTCATTTCTAGGCAGTCCTTTTCACAATTTTGGTTGGTCTGATGGACACAAAACCTGTGCACCAGTAATATAAGATGGCACAGAGAGCCCCCAGACTGGAATGACAATGTGTTGTATTTATATCAGTATTACATGGTTGTTTAGTATGCTTGGCTGTTTCAGATCCAGGCGGCGGGTGCATTGAATGGGGAGTTCATACCAAGCCAGAGGACGACCTTCATTAAACAGCTTAAACTGGGCAAGGTAGGGATGCTCATTTGCTGTTAAGCTTGTAATTTGTTCTTTAGCAGTTTCAGGTGGTATTTGTTTCTTTCTGTGATCCTGTAATCAAGCTGCAGCTGTTTTCATAATGATACAAACAGCCTACCTTTCATTACATTACATTACATTACAGGCATTTAGCAGACGCTCTTATCCAGAGCGACTTACACAACTTTTTTTTTACATAGCACTTTACATTGTATCCATTTATACAGCTGGATATATACTGAAGCAATGCAGGTTAAGTACCTTGCTCAAGGGTACAACGGCAGTGTCCTTACCCGGGATTCGAACCTGCGACCTTTCGGTTACAAGCGCAGTTCCTTACCCACTGTGCCACACTCCGTCCTTTCACTGCCAGCCGCAAGGGTGATGTTTCCAAGAGGCAACAGACCTGGTGCGTTGAAGTAGACACTGACACTGACATCTCTTCATAGTCAGGATTTGAATTCTGGGGAGTGATAAGGGTTTAAATTCCAGATAAAACCCTCTGTTTGCAGACAGAGTTACAGCAGCGTAAGACGACTCCCCCTGTTTGTGCTTCTTCAAATGCTGCAGTGACCTGAGGATGAATAGGAATCAGATGAAAATTATGACAGTAAATCCCTGAGCCTGCTTCTCCCCCCAGGGTATTAGATGGTATCGCAGGCTATTGCACTTATTGTAGGTCGCTTTGGATAAAAGTGTCTGCTGAATAGATGCAATGTAACAGGCTTATCTGAGTCTCTCTCTTTCTCTTCCTCCCTCCCTCCCTCTCTGTCCCTCGCTCTATCACTCCCCCCCTCTCCCTTTCTCACCTTCTGTCCCTCCTCTCTTCCCCCCCATGTCTGTCTATCTCTCTCTCTCCCTCCCTCTCTCTCTCTCTCTCTCAGCTTCCCCAGTGCCTGTGCATACACCTGCAGAGACTGACGTGGTCGAGCGAGGGGACCCCCATTAAGAGGCAGGAGCACGTGCAGTTCACAGAGTACCTGTCCCTGGACTACTACAAGCACCGCCTGTCCAGCCGGGGGTCCCAGGAGTTCAGCGGGGTGCCCAAACCTGCCAGAGCTGAGGCTCATGGGAAGACCCCTCCCAACGGCGCAGGTAGAGCCCACTTTAAAACCGAAGCATGTTGCGTAAGGTGCACGGCAGAACCTCATACCTGCTAACCTGAGAGGTATGGGCTGACCGCTCAGCCGGGTGGGTATGAAACCAGACACGGCACACACATTAAACGCAAAGCTTAAGATGGCCGCTGGCTCAAAGGAACCAACAGATACCTGCAGACCCGGTGGGACTAGACTTCGAGAATCCCCGTACTAACGCACGTCCAGTTCATTAAAACAAGGACGTGCTTGTCTAGACCTGTTCTATTTTGAGCCAACCGTGCAGCCCGCATTGTAAAGAAAGAAAGAAAGAAAAAAAATGACGGAAGGGTTTCCTCTCAATTCCCAGGCGCAGAACACTGCAGCAACAACAACAAGCCGCTGTCGAACGGAGCCTGCCCGTCCGTCCTCTTCCACACACCTGTGCTGGGCCTTCAGGTCTCCTCAGCCCACGACCACAGGTGAGCAACGCTCCTGCTGGGGCCGCCTGGTGGCGCTGGAGCGTCCGCGGCGACCGGGAAGCCATGTGACTGAACACACACACGTGGGCCGAGTTAGCATTAACAGTCAAATGTCAGTGTGGTGAGATTTCAAAAAAAAAAGATTGGTTTGTTTTTGACTTAAACTGTATAGCATGCGTTTATTGTGAAGAGATGCGGTGTGCAGATCTCAGTTATCTCAAGAAGAAAATGTTGCATACAGCTAATAGTTTAATTACATTACAGGCATTTAGCAGACGCTCTTATCCGGAGCGACTTACACGCAACTGCATAGGACAGCATTTATATTGTATCCATTTATACAGCTGAGTATATACTAGTTTAGTACCTTGCCCAAGGGTACAACAGCAGTGTCCTACCTGGGAATTCGAACCTGTCACCTTTAGGTTACAAGGCCAGTTCCTTACCCATTATACAACACTGCCACAGTATAAACTGAGCCAGACCCATAGATTACGATTCAGGACCACTTGTTTGAGGGGAGTGTTCTGACTTTTAGCCTGCACCTGCCATGACTCATGGAAAGTGGATGGAAAATTATAATTACTATTCAGGACAGCTTCTTAATTAATTTAATCCTATTTTTAAAAATGTTGGATTCCTCCGTCACGGACCTGGCACAGGGCAGCATTAATTTCACATGCCTCATTTTCCGGTAAAGGTTGACATATTTTTCTTCTCCTCAGTTCCAGTCATTTCCAGTTTTTTTGGTATAGCAAACAGGTCTGTCAGCATGCTAGTTTGGAGTTATAATTTTAATGAATTCATGTGCTAGTTGTGGACATGTAAAACAATATATATATATTTATATCTCTATTTTTGGCTGGACCGCAACAGCAGGGCCAGCCCTACAAACGCGAATGTTTGTGACTGAGTGATGAAGTTAAACCATTGGTCGGCCGGATGAAGTGTGTTAGGTCCAGCCATATACTAGGTTTTGACCTGGTCTTGTTTGGGATTTATGTGATGTATACATGACTACCTGTGCATTTGTAGGCTTTTACAACATTTGTGGTAAGCTGATCATACAGTATGGAAAGCTAAACGT
This sequence comes from Anguilla rostrata, assembly GCF_018555375.3. NCBI lineage: Eukaryota > Metazoa > Chordata > Actinopteri > Anguilliformes > Anguillidae > Anguilla > Anguilla rostrata. The sequence continues at coordinate 4,081,945 of NC_057942.1, read as the reverse complement.
GTAAAGGCGAGTGGACCTTCAGCTTGCCTGACTCTCCCGCCATCTTCCCTCAGCTCCTCCACCTATCTCTTCCGGCTTACCGCCATCCTGGTGCACCACGGCGACATGCACTCCGGACACTTCGTCACGTACCGCCGCTCCCCGGCCCCGCCGCGAGGCCCCTCCCCCTTCAGCGCCCAGTGGCTGTGGGTGTCGGACGACGCGGTGCGCCGCGCCAGCCTGCAGGAGGCGCTGTCGTCCAACGCCTACCTGCTCTTCTACGAGAGGGTACGGCGGCCCAGCTTCAGGCTGGAGGAGTGAAGGGGCGGGGTTAACGATGGGCCCCGCCCCCCAAACCCTGCCTCACCTTCTGCCTGCGTACGTGCCACACAGACTGTCCTCGAGACTCCTCCCACCAAGGTGTAGTGCTCCAATCAAATCATTGCCCCTTTTATGGCTTTCCATTGACCTCCAAAGAGGGGGAGGAGCCCAAACGGAAAAAAATGTCCTTTTATGGTCGTCATAGGGCCACTGACTCGCTCACTTCCTCCTTTTATTTGCTCCCAACCCCCCCCCATCTGAACTCCCTATGAGACAGAGTCTGTCAGTGAATCGGCCTGTGCTGTCAGGGGTCAGGGGTCAAAGGTCAGATAAAGCTGTGAAGAGTAGCATAAGGCATCACGGTGTGGCCGGAGCAGAGTGATGGAACCTACAGAAGCCACTGCGGAGCCAAAATGGGGCCCCGTCCCCAAAATGGCTGCCCATCATCAATAAAGTCCGGCTTCGGAAGAGCTGGACAGGTGTTGTACATTGCTCGGATGCACCTGTTCGTTCTTCTGAATCACGGACTCCGAAAAACGACTAAATGTTCAAATGGAGCAGGTGAGTGGAACAAAAGTACCTCGTTCTTGTCCGAGATGGAAAATGCCTCATTTTACGTGTTTCTCAGTTGGGATACCTGTCTAATGCATAAAAACCTTTCTTTATGCTCCTGTGGAAGAGGGTCATTGGTGGTTCAGGTACTATGTTACACGGTCTGAATTGCTGTGAAATGAAACTTATTTGGATCTATATAAATTAGATATCAGTATCGACTTGGTTTTGAAAGATTAGTCCAAATAATTATACATGATTTCCTCTCTGAATTGATCACTACATCAGGTACACTAGTATTAATTTTTTCTCGAAAGAGCAGGAATAATGTACTGCACTCAAGCACACGACTGCTAAGTGTGTCACTCGATTGCAAAGGGGGAGGGTTCTTCGCCATGAATTTCACATGGCTGAGTCACGACAGATATTACCCATAATGCTTGGCCACAGTTACACGGAGGCCTCGAGAAATGAAGGTTTCGCTGTGATCGTGTCCGAGGAGGAGGCCAGAGCCTTTCAAACAGACCGAAAAAAAAATTCCTCTTTGCCTCTAGTGGTGTGTCTGCGGGATAATGTTTATCTCTGCCTGGTGAACAAGTGTCGTGATTCCTCCATGATTGTAGTTCACGCTGTACAGGAAGTGATCGACTCCTCTTCCTGTGAGCCTGCCTGTCCTTCCCGTGCACCTCAGCTGCCTGTGCTGTTTGTGTGTGGTAAAACTGTCGTCATCGTTGCGTTTTCAACGGAAAGATAATCATTTCACCGTTCAAAGAGAATGTGATTGCATCCGGAATACCTTGTGTGACCAGTCTGAAGCCAGTCCTTGATGAAAATCTTTAAAAAATAAAAAAAATAAAAAATTTTATTCGTTCAGTCCCAGGTGATTGAAGTGTAGTCAAATTTTGCCAAATTTGCGTGAAGTTGATCTAGCATAGAATGAACATCAAGTCCCTTGCTGATCAGTGTTTTTTCCACAGTATTTAACGCACTACTTACTGAAGGTAGAAATACTGCCCACTGTTTTCATCCTTTCAGTATTATCCTAAAACAAGAGAAATTCTCCTGCATATAACTGTCTAGCAAGCCAATTGCACTACTGTGTTTTTAATATATATATATATATTTTGTGTGATCTGTCACAATGGCAGGTGTATTTTGACTGTTTTCATAGATGAAAATGATGAAAATAAAGTTATTAATAAAAGTACAAAAGCATATGTGTGGAGATGTCCTTACTTAGCCTTAACTGTTGTGCCAAATGGTACCTTTTAATATTTATTAAACATTTCTACTTGGTGAATTGTATTTACAAGTGCATCAATAATTCAAACCCATGACATGACAGGAAAGTCTCAGTCACTGGGAAGGTCCCAGTCACTAGGAAAGTCTCAGTCACTGGGAAGGTCCCAGTTCCAGGGAAGATGACAGTTTCTGGGAAGGTCTCAGTCACAGGCAAGGTCTCAGTCACTGGGAAGGTCCCAGTTTCTGGGAAGGCCTCGGTCGTTGGGAAGGTCCCGGTCCTTGCGGACTGATGATGTGTCGAAAGGTGAGGTTGATGCGCGGGGTGAGGACCCTCCTGCGGGCCGGCAGGCTGTGGTACCAGTGCTGGTTGGTGGGCGGGTTCATGAGCAGCAGGCTGCCGTGGGCCAGCTCCAGCCGCACCGGGTCGACCTGGCGCCGCGCGTTTCGGCCGCGGGCCTCCCCGTGCCGGAACACAAAGTCCCGGGCCGCCCCCAGGGACACGGAGGCGATGGGGAAGCCGGGGTCCAGGTCCTTCTCGTCGTCGCGGTGCTCACCTATGTGATCGCTGCCATCTTTGTACCTGTGTGGGGGGAGGGAAAAGGGCAATCGGTCACATCGAGAGGAGTTCTTAAAAAAAGAAAAAAAGAAAAAGGATTCTTGACCACTGTAACTCATTCTTCAGTCCATGTGAATAAGCAGGGGTTGTCACAATATAGGAAGGACAAGTAAGCACGATTTGAGGTTATCTTTTTACAACATTGGCTGATGGCATGAGAGGAATACATTTTGTGTGCTAAAACGGCAGAAGCCATCGCGTGTTATCAGTGTCTCACTGAGTCTACCCAATCATATTGTCGCACTTTGGAAAGCAAAGCCTTTTGATTGGTTCACTGGAGTCAAGAACCGTCTGTACCTTGCATGTCCCCCTATTATGTAAAGCCTGGTTCTCCAGTCAGTAGGTTTTGTCTCTCACCTGTTTACAAGAACAAAGTTGAAGGTGCGTCCGGTGGCCTTGGTGACTGCCCCATGTATGTACTCCAGTGTTGGGGTCCATGGCCTAGCCAGATGATGTACCCCAGAGTAAGTGTACATCAGGCCTGGGTCCCCGTAAGTGGCCTGCTTCCTAGGAACACTGTGGAGCTTCCCAAACACGCGAACCTGAGCCATCTCATCTGCAACACATGCAAATTGTAAAAAAAAAAAAAAAAAACGGGCAAATACATACAATAGGAGAGGATTAGCATTGGAAAATGTATTTTATATCATCAAGACTGACCTGATGTTGTAAGTCTGACCTTCATGAAGCCTTGTTTGAATGAGAGGGTACTGAGAGGAAAAAGCAGTGGTGTGGTGTGGTACCACTTACCTGTGAAATACTCCACCTCTTCCTCCAGTTGTTTAAAAAGCCTGTCTGCTTCCTCTTTTGGAAAAAGCTGTGCGTAGTCACAGTCCAGTCCCTCTGCTTCAATCTTCTTCCAAGGGAGAGGGTGAGAGAACTCTTCTTCAATAGAGGTCTCCTCTTCCTCTCCTTCCTCTTCATCACAAGCTTTAAACTTTTTGCAGTGATGCTCTTTCTCCCAATGAATATTCCGCTCACTGCGTTTCTTTGTCTGGGTCACAAATGAGTCCATCCAAAATCTGGAATTAATCAGAAGCTATGCTCAAAAATGTTTTGAATAAAAAATAGTTTGTAAAGCAATGTAATTCAGTAAAAATTATTTAATATACATTTCTTAAATCACCGAATATGTTAACATTTCAACCTTCATTTTCAAATCTTTTAACATCACAATTTCCGTTTTTAAGTGATAAAATCTCTGACTAAAAATTACCCCACGCGGCACGCCCCCTACAACAGAAAAACCCTTCTCCCCTCCCATTATCCACAATTTTGGCGGGAATGGGTTGAAATAGCAAATGTTGATTCAGACAGAACGCTTCCTTACAACTTCTGATTTCGGATCACAAAACTAATTTAAACCTCGACCATTAAAATATAACGTTCAAGTTAAAAAAAATGATTGGGCAGAAAACTATAAACTCGTTTTTTTCTCCGGTTGGGACAAAGAGAACTTTAGAAGCGAACAAACAGGACACCAAAGAGAAAGCGGAGAATAATGTGAGTTTTTTTCAGTGTTGCATTGCCATTGGCGACGATGTAATTGGTAAATTATCTCAGTTTTAAAGAACAGTATTGTTAGCGTCTATGCTTCGTTGTTTCACGCGTAAATTTATGCAGATACCTAGTTCTACATACTGTTAATGAATCACCGATTACTGAGAGTTTCTAGCTAGTTTTACCGCGAAATACGCACGTGGTACAGCGACTCTGGAAGTAAACATTGAACTAGGGAACTTCAATATAACGTTTTGGACATAACTTACCATTCATACAGTCTGTTTAGAATCAATATATTCAATATGTTGTGTGATGGGCATGGTGTAACTAAGTTAACTAATCTGTACACCGTGAGCGCATGACTCTCTGCCGTAGACGTGCATATTTAACGAGACAGGCAAACACGCCTTCAGCTACGCTTGTGTAGTCTCGGAAGTAAGCCCGTACTGCGCATGTTGAGGGCAAAACAGAGTTCTCTTTAAAGTGAATGGGGAATATTGCAAAACATTTGTAAAATGCACATTTTGATAAATATCTTTATCAAAATGTGCACATAATGAAATTTATGATGGACAAAAAATGGGCCGATGAGGTTTTCTTTGTTAGTTAAACCACCTTGAGTTTCTGCACCGAATTCAATGGGCAGCAAGCTCTTTTGCCCTCAAGCGCGCGCGGTAGAGGCTGCTATGCGGTACGTAGAACTCCACTTTTCCACATGCGAGATGTTTATATTAGCCTAGCTACGCATCCGCGGCAACACGCGTTTTCTTACCCACTGCAGTGGCTAGCTGGCTAACAGGCTAACACGTTTTCATAACAACATGTTCGAAGGTGTCCCAGGTAAAAAAGCTGAAACCAACTAGCGATATGCCGCCGACTGTCACGACCCTGAGTCCGGAACAGCTGGACAAAATCGAGAAGAACAAGCGCGTTGCTTTGGAGAGACTGGCTGCTCACAACGCACCGGATGGATTCGGCGAGAGTTGGCGGAAGGAGTTGAACGCAGAGTTTGGAAAGCCTTATTTTAAAAGAGTAAGAATACATTGAGCTTCATCGGGGTAGTTTTAAATAAAACGATCTTTTATATATATTGGGTCAATTGCAATGTGCTTAGCTGGAGTTTAAACCTCAGATTTAATCATTCTGTACACAACAGAACTGCAGTACAACTGGAGCAGCCCATCCTTATTTCACAGATTTGGATAGCTGTTCCAGTTGTAATGCGTATCAGTGGTGTAGATGACACAGCAGCGGAACCACAACGTCAGCATTGTATTACTTCTGAAATGTTCATATAAAAGCAGGTATTAATACAACACCAATAAACTCAGGACTGTGGAGGGAGAATTATTGAACAGGATATTTTATAAATAAAATACTCAACGTGTGTGTTTTTTTTTTGCGCGTAGTTGATGTCCTTTGTGTCAGACGAAAGAAAGCGGCACACTGTCTATCCACCTGCTCACCAGGTATTCACGTGGACTGAGGTGTGCGCCATTCGAGACGTGAGTACCGTCGTGTTCTAAAATGTAATCGATGGGCCTCATTCACAAAAACATGCGTACGATCACATTTGATCGTAAACTGTAAGAACGTTTCAGAGAACATTTCGGCATTCATATTTATTTTTCTTATCTGTCTTTTGCATGGCTTTTTCCTTATGCTAATCACTTAAGCAGGACTGCGCATAAAATTGACAGTTAGCATTAATCATCATACACTTGGGATATGCACATGTCATGAATCCCACATTGTTTTTTTGTCAGGAACATTTTTAAGAACAGAAATTTAACAATTTTTGGTTTTGAGAACGAGGCCCATTGTCCTTGTGTATTTGATGGAGGATCTGGAGCTTGGTGGTAGAGCTCACAGATCACAGATGTCTCCTGTGATTTGCAGGTGAAGGTGGTGGTTCTTGGCCAGGACCCATACCATGGTCCTAACCAAGCCCATGGCCTTTGTTTCAGTGTCCAGAGACCTGTCCCGCCCCCTCCCAGGTACTGCAAGTCACTTGGCACGCATTTCATTCAGTGACAATTTTTTCCGTCATTGTGGTTTAGCATGCCTGGTTCAAACAGGCTATGTTTGTGTTATAGCTTGGTGAATATGTACAAAGAATTGGCTACAGACATTGACGGATTCCAGCACCCTGGACATGGGGATCTCACTGGGTGGGCTAAACAAGGTACTCAGCTTTCATCCCCTTTTAAATGTGAATGTGATGTGTGTTTGACAATGAGAAATGTATGTAATTGATGAATTCCCTCCACACATACTGTATTTTTGGTTGAAGTTTATCAGCTTTTGCCAGTTTTTGGGTGGACCCTTGGCAGATTTGTATCTGTATGCATTTTTATTGATGTGTAAACAGCCATTTATAACAAAGTCAATGGAGCAGAATGCATGTGTTGCTTTTAAAGCAGTTTGCCTGTTACATGTTGTCACACATTAAATGCAGTCAACTACATGTACAATGTGGTGGGTGACTAATGCCAAATTGATGCGAGGGAGAGAACGCTGTTCCACAGTTAATGTTAATTACAGTGAATTCCAAGTCCCCCGTGGTGAATACACTCCCTCGTTCCTCCTCTGTTTCAGGTGTGCTGTTGCTCAATGCTGTGCTGACGGTTCGAGCGCATCAGGCGAACTCCCACAAAGACAAGGGCTGGGAGGCCTTCACGGACGCCGTGGTCCAGTGGCTCAATGGCAACCTGAACGGGGTGGTCTTCATGCTGTGGGGGTCCTACGCTCAGAAGAAGGGCATCGCTATCGACAGGGTGTGTCCCGGGCTGGAAATGCCATAAACCAGTTCACTAAATTACAGGCGTTACTTTACAGCCATTTAGCAGACGCTCTTATCCAAAGCGACTTGCACAACTTTTACACAGCATTTACATTGCATCCGTTTATAAAGCTGGACATATACTGAAGCAGTGCAGGTTCAGTACATCGCTCAAGGTTACAGCATCGGTGTCCTACTCAGGAATGGAACCTGGGACCTTTAGATTACAAGACCAGTTCCTTACCCATTATACTGCACTGCCATTAAATGTGTGTGTACGCTACGTGGCCCAAAGTATGTGGACGCCTGACGTCAACATCTCATCCAAAATTCTGGGCATCAATATTGAGTTTGTCCACTTTTTGCTGCTATAACAACCTCCACTCTTCTGGGAAGGCTTTATACTAGATGTTGGAGCATTGCTGCAAGGGATTTGCTTCCATTCAGCCAGAAGAGCAAAATGAAGCCTTATAGCCCCAAAGTACCTCTGACCATTGCGCCAAAAAACAAACTCTTAATTTATAATGTCATAAATAACACAAGTCAAATGTATCCTTCTCTCAGACGAAAGGCATAGAAAATCAAGTCTGATTTGATTGGAAACAGTGGCCTCATTTGGCATTCTTGCGCGCAAGATTGGGTGGTCCCGCTACTGTACTTTGGGTTTTTACTGAGATCATTTATGTTTTACAGAAGCGCCACCATGTCCTGCAGACTGTACATCCGTCCCCGCTGTCTGCGCACCGCGGCTTCTTCGGATGCAAACACTTCTCAAAGGCCAACGAGCTGTTGAGGAAATCGGGGAAACGGCCAATCGATTGGACGGCGCTCTGAGAAAGTTTCGGAAGTTTCCATAAGCTCATTTGTCCGTTCCAAGTTGGCTAAGGGGGAAATTACCGTGTATATACTGCCGTTAAGACTAGCTTTTTGATCTGAATGTTGAAAATGTTGTCATTGTATCATTTAATTTCCTTTTTGCATATTTTCCATATTAATTTCATAGATGTTTCATATTTTGCATATGTTCTACATGCAAATGGTTTCCATCGTTTTAAAACTACCTCAGTATTACAAAGCTATCGCCATTATATATTTTTATTTTCATTTAAAATCTACAGTAAACAGTGAAACTCTACAATCACTTGTCTTATGTATTTCCAACTGTTGCAAATGCATCAACACCGCAGTGAGTTGCAAGATAAAAGGACATATACTAACAGCAAGCTATTTTGTAAATATTTCTGTGTTTTATCTTGTAAATCAGAATTGTATTTTGAATGTTATAAATAAATTTACAGTAAAACGGAACTTGTGCATTGTCATAATATAGCAGGTTTGTGTTGGACTAAAGATTTGCTATAAATCTGTTTCATGGCTTGTTTCATGTGTTCCGAAGCTTTGTACTTGGGTCACGATAAAGCTGAACGCTGTATGCCCGATTTTACCTATGCAGTACTTGCTGAATTATGATTTTATTTATCATTAACACCAATACTGAACACTTAATATCTTAGCAGCACCTTTGACTTATCTTTTCGACTTTTCGAATGACATCACCAATTGAATGCGAGCTGTGTTTTACTTTTTGGTATCATGACGATGGGTGAAAAGATCGCTCATGGAAGTTTGTCTCTTGACTGGACCTCGTCAAAATGGTCCCGTTCGTCGCCTTTGCTCAGACCGCAAATATTTCTCACACAGCTGGAAAGCACATGGCGTGAAGCTACCCGCTTATGACTGGGGAGAGATATCCTGACTAAACCCACGTACGTCGTTAAAAGTAATGGAAAACGTTTCCAAGAGCAAGCCATTTCATTTATGAATAGATAGAATGGACATGGACTGACTACGTCAGCAGCTTTGTTAACCTGCCTCAGAAATTGCTGTGGGGAAAACATCTTGGTCCCCCTACCCCGGAAATTAGGATAAATTGGACGAGTTTAGGTCCGATTTCATGCTTTTACGTTGAATGAGGGGGATCATGTTTCTTAATAAATCGCCGGGAATAATATTTTTATGACCACATTATATCGGTTATTGGCAGTGCACTTGGCTTGATAAACGCTAGTCCAGCTAACTGGCCAGTGCTCATCACATTTTGCTGGACGCGGTGATTGTTTGAATTCTGATCAAAACAATGCCAGCAGTTGAAAGTTAGCCCGACTTTCAGTGATTCATACTGCAACCTGCATCAATAATGACTTCAAGAGGCTATGATGTTGAAGGTAAGCGTAGCTGCAAATAGTATTTAGCGAGCGTTTTGTGAATTCTGTTGCAGATTAAACTCGCTATTTGGTGTTAGTGAGCAACGTTTTTGTTGCCTTTTGATACACTGTTGCTAACGTTAAGGTTCGCTGGCTACTGGGAAATACTGGCCGAAAACAGTGATTTGTGACTGAATGGATTTTTTTTTCAACCCAACAATTTCGAGCAGTGAAACAATTTCTCACATAGGTACAAAATGAAGACGAGGTAGCTAACGATTGCGAGCTGGTATCTAACTGTTTATATTGTGGAAGTCGTAACATGGCTAACGTTAGCTAGCTAGAGAACAAACCAGAAAGCACACCCGCACATTTAAACTTTATGGTGCACCTGCACCATGCATGTGTGATAGCCCGCTTTTGTAAGTTACACTGTGGGCTATGATGGCATGTGTTCACTACGATAGCTAGTGCAATGAGATGTCTCAAAACAATCCGTTTTGAGCAGCCATATATGGTCAGTTTATTATGAACCGAACCGATGGCACGCCGAAGCTAGCAAATGATGCAAGAGTGCGTTGGTTGATGTAGAGCGATCCAGAAGCAGATGCTTTGGCAAAGGCAGTTACGACATCCCGGCTTCGATGTTGTTCATGAGTAATAATCCCTTTACAGTGATACGGGTGCACCTGCAGTAAAGGTTAAAAAGTGAGTACTTGCTCAGCATGTTGGTGACCTTTAATATAGGAAAGTCTGCCCTCGGGATATTGTGCAATTTCAGTTGAAGGAACCGGACTGAAGGCTACTACTGCTTATATTCGGTTAGCTGAATGTGGGTGTATCAAAACTGAAGGGGATCTATGAATTCTAATTATCCATGCAATTAAAAAAAACAAACATGCACAACTTGGAAGAAAACATGAATTTTTGCTTCATGACTGGTGGCCTTTCTTTCAGACCAAAGTCATAAATGTCTTGGCTATTTCAAAAAAAAAAAAAAACATTTATTATTCTCTCTCTTTATTCAGAGTTACATGGAGAGTTTGTGGCATTTTTAAATAACCTGATTTGGTTTGGGGTGCCAGAGTCCACTTCCTCCTCCTTTGTAGCATTTTCTCATGGGAGGTTGTCCTTGTTTGTCCCGCCGGCTGGCCTCTGCGTCCGTCTCTCTCCCTCCCTGGTTTTCGTCGCTGACAGCTGACCTTTCCCCCATTTTGGTCCGGCCGACGTACCGCCATGCTGGTGTGCCCCGTTACGCTGTCCCGACAGCTGTCAGTGACGCACTGTTTACGGGACAACCGTAAGGGAATAGCCTAGCCTCGGCTCTCGCCTCTGAAGTTTACCACCCCAGCCTCCCCCCTCAGGGAAATTCCTGGCCCCCGGACACAGTGTCCCTCGCGCTACTCGAGTGCACTCCGATTTAATTTGTGTCCATTTCATATCTCAGCTGAGGGGTGCGGGCATGTTCCCTGCGCTGCCGGTAGATTTTTGTTTGTGCATTCCCGGCTTTGCCGCTGCTCGTAGAGGAGGGAATATACCCCCTTCTGTTTCCAGTTTTAAGAGGTAGGTGTGCCATCCATCGCTCAAGCTATGGACACGAGCCGGCGATGTGCCTTAGTTTTGTTTGTCTGATTTATGCTGGTCTTGCCGTTCAGTTTTTCTCAAATGCCAGGATTACTGTCTGAAGACGTGCATGTATTTTATCTCAGGATCATATTGAGGACAGGTTTTGTTTGTTGTTTAGTGTGAATGCCTGGCTTGTTTACGTGCTGAAATATGGCCTGTGTGATGAGAGTAAAGTGCATTTAGAGACTGTAGCCTGTATGTTTTCCCCCTGTGCTGCCCCTAGGGTGGATCTCTCAGGCTGGTGCCTTTCTGTGCAAAGTCAGCCTTTTGTATTGCAGCCTGTTAAGATAAGACTGGATTCTCCAGGTTTTTGGGTTCACTGGGTTCAGTGGTGTATAAGAGGAGAAGGATGCCATCGTGTGAATCTTTCATGAAATTCATGTTGGAATCCATATTGGAGATATTGCAGGTAGAGCATATCTGCCAGTGTTTAAAATATAGGGATGGGGTTAGATCGGGGTTGTATTGGCATTGGTTGATAATGGCTTAAAACAAACTTATTGGTATTGTTTTTAATTAATCATCTTTACCAGCAACTGACAAGCCATAGCTATAGAGACTCAGTAGCTCTCTAGAGCAAATTGGAATATTTTGTTTGAACAAATAAAATAAATATTTTCCTCTAGTTCTTCCATGAATGTGGAAACTTGCAGTTTTCATTTGTGCTATGATGTGTTATGAACGTGGAGGTATACGGCCAGATAAATATTGGTTATTGATATCGGCCTCAGAATTTCCATATCCGACCTCTAAAAAAAGATTTTGATAGGAGGGGCAGTGAGGGCAGCGGTGGCTTAATAATTGAGTGTGTGTGTGTGTGTGTGTGTGTGTGTGTGTTTCCACGTGTTTGTGTTTGGTTGCAGATCCCGCAGGACATCCCTGAATGATTCCTCTTCTGCTCTCTGGACTCTTAATATTGTGGCTGTTGTGGCGGATCGTGAAGACCAGATCGATGCCCGAGAGCGGAGTAAAAGTCCAGGCTGAGGTTAAAGTTCATGAGGTCCGGGAGGACGTGAGCCCGAGGCCGCAGGCCGCCGGTCCTTCGTCTCCGACACCCGCTCCTGCTGCGGATCCGGCTCTAAGCGGCCGTCCGGTGCCGCCCCAGCCGGAAGCTTCCTCGGCCACCTCGACAGAAGCGGGAGAGACGCCCCGAAGGGCCCCCGACGTCGCGGCTGAGGGCGGAGCGCGCGGCGCGGAGGCGATGGAGCCGCTCCAGGCCTCTCCCGCGGCGACGACGCCCGCTCCTGCCCCACCCACCCCCACCCCTGCCGCCCCACCCCCTGCCCTGGCACCCACCCCTGCCTCGCCCGCCCCACCCCTTGCCCCAGCACCCACCCCCACCCCTGCCGCCCCACGCCCTGCCCTGGCACCCACCCCTGCCCCGCCCGCCCCACCCCCTGCCCCTGCCCCGGCACCCGCCCCTGCCCCGGCGCACGCCCTGCCCCCCGCCCCGCCGGGTCGCAGAAGGGGGAGCAGGCCGTCCCTGGGCGCGGGACCTGAGGCTCGGGAGCGGCTCAAGTTCATCCTGGGCGCGTCCGAGGACAACTCCTCCGACGAGGAGCCGGTGGCGGTGGCGCGGCCTGACGGACGGGCGGTGGCGCGGCCTGACGGACGGGCGGTGGGCGGGGCCTCCCCTGGCAGCGCCAAAGCCTCCTCCGCACCTCCTTCTGCTACTTCACGCGAAACCCAGACGGGGATGTCCGCTTCCTCCTCTTCCACCAGCATAAGGTAACGAACGCTTTCAAAAGCGCTAATACTTCACTGTTTAATTCAGTACTAGCTATTATACATTGTTTTTCTAAGTGGTAAACTCTGTTGTGAACTTCTCATGTTACGCTGTGTGGTGAATTCAGAAGTGAGGCTTTAATTTTTTGGAAAAGGAAGGAGAACGGTAAAATGCCTTTCACAAGAGCAAGCCACGATGTGGCTTTAGTACGTGCGGTTGCTCTTACATGTGAATGCACCGTCACTCTGCTCAGCACAGGTTGTGAAACTTGGCCACGGCCTACGTTTTGGTCTTGAAACTTTTGTGTTGTCAGTGTGGTTTCAGTAATGGGTTTGGTTCTTTCACCGTGGAACAATAGACACCATATTTTTAAGAAAGTATTTAAGAAGTGAGCCGCAGAAGAGCCACCTGTGCCGACTGTAGTCCCTATTGGCCAAGGCGGAATTGGGATTGGATGCCTTCAGCCCTGTTCTGATGGTTAAAGTTTTACCCGAGGAGGTCCTGTAATGTATCTTTTACTGATGGGATAAAGAAATCCACGGCGAGAGGCAGGAATACGCCCTGGACAGACCACAACAAATCTGTTGCCGGGCGCACACACACACCATTCACTCTCCATTCACTCACACACTCACATTCATACCTATGGGCAATTTAGAGTCACCAGTTAGCCTAGCTGAATGTCTTTTGACATCGAGCTATACATGAAATGCTAGGCCAGCACTGCTGAATGGCATTACACCGGCAATCTGATCCTGTTGACCTATCTCTTATCAAAGTATGTCTGGCAAAGCTCATGCCAATGCATTTAAACTGCACTGGCGCCTTATGGTCACCAGGGGGCACTGTTGCACCACAACCAGCTTTAGCCTCGCTGGCAGGCACAGCCCTTTTGTACTTTGAGGTTCCAGTACAGCCAGACTGCTGCACACTGCCCTCTGTTCTCTGTTATTGTTGCGTGCCGCACATTACTGTTCTATTAATGGAAACAGCAGGCTCTGGCTTTGACATTAAAAACGCTGTCTGCGTCCTGTCGAGAGGGGGGGGAAAAGAAAAAAAGAAAAAAGGCACGTCCCAGCTTGGCGAAGGGTTTCCCAAAAATGGTTGCGGCTTTTTGAGAATGTCACGGGGGAACATCCGCCGAGGCGTGTTCCGTGAGCAAGCGAGGGCGGAGAAGGCGGTCTGGGCCAGCGCCGCGCTTTGAGGGTGGGGGGGGGCTGCTGGGGTACGTCAGGTAGTTGGCTGGCGCCCGTGTCCCGGTCAGCCACTGGATGCTCTCGCGTTCGGCTCAGTCGCCTGAGGACAGTCGGGGGCGACGGGTCGCGCTCTGCTGGGGTTGAGTCTCGTTTTTTGGACGTTGAGACGACAACGTGTGCAGGGTGACCATGGAGGTGACGCTCAGGCAGGATGAAGGTGAGGTTCCGTTTAGTTTCCCTTCTGGCCAAATTCGCACATTTTTGAGCAGCGTTATGTTTCCTTTGAAATGTTTGGATTGCATGACCCGAGGCACTAACAATGTACAATGTGCTTGAGGGGAAGGACATTTCGGTTAAAGCTGCTTGTGAATTGGGGGGGGGGTGGTATGCAGGAAGCATTAAAAAGGAAAACAGACTGCAGATGTGTTCTTACAGAGGAGGGTAAGTTTGAGCTGTGTTTCTCAGTTCTAATGGGAAGTTTTGCTTTGTGTGTGTGTGCGGTGTGTGTGTCCTGTGTGCACGCATGGAGTGTGTATGGTGTGTGCGTGTGTGTGTGTATGCGGTGTGTTTGTACAATGTGTGTATATGGTGTGTGCATGCGTGCGGTGTGTGTGTGTGTGTGTGTGTGTATGGGTGTCTGTGTGTGGAGACCGTGAAAGCACTGGAATGGGGGTGGGGGTGAGAGGATGAGGGATGGGGGGGGGGAGCAAGCTACTGAAGGAGGAAGAGAGAGAGAGAGGAGAGAGCGAGAGAGTGAGTGAGAGGAGGGAGGGAGGGAGGGAGGGAGGGAGGAAGCGAGATAGGAAGGGGTGGACTGAGGTCTTGGCTTTTGGCTGAGGGACTTGTGCCCACCCATTGTCTGTCTGAATCGCGACCATGGAGGAGGACTGGAGGCAGCCCCTCAACTGGTTTCAGTGCCTGAAGAGGTTAGTCCTGAGCAGGACAGTGTTTCTCTCCTTTATACGACACGCCTGGTCTTGTGGGGTTTGTTTTTTTTGGGTTTTTTTTTACCCCGTGTCCTCTTGCAACTCCTCGTATTGAGGAACGAAGCGGGCTAGCTAGCCTGCTAGCGCGCTAGCTGGCTGTGGGAGACCTGTTTGTTTTTCCATGCGTTGATGGGGGTGACCGGGCCAGACCGTGAGTTCTGCAAACGGTAGTGTCTGCAAAAGGCAAACAAACAAAAAAAAAAAAACTGTTTAGATTTGCAGGGAGGAACTGCAGTGACCTCAGCGGGACTGCTCAGAACGCAGTCGGGTGATTTGTGGAGCGCGGTCAGTTTACGCTACGCTGGAATGTGGGTCTGAGGAGTTGTGACAAATGAAGGATTGTTCTAGCCTAAGCCGTCCACTTTCATATGTGCGGTTTTCTTTTCTGGTTTTTGTAAACGCTTTACGTGCTACAAAGCAGTTATATATGCATATGTTCTGCTGTCTGTTACTTATTTTAGCAGTTTTCCTGCGGAGAACTTCCCTCTGCACTTCTGTTTTTAATTTGTCTCTTGAGCACATACCAGGGCTGAAGCAAGACCAGCCTTATGCAATTTTACAAGCTGTTCTGGGAGTAGAGAGGGCTTAGATGGTAGAAAATATCAACGGAATACTGGCGTGTTTAAACACACACACATGCACATACACACACACATGCACGCGCGCACACACTTGCGCACACACAAGCACGTATACACGAACGTGCACAGAGAGAGAATTTAATGATGAAGGGGTTAGACGGAGCAAACAAAGATAGATTCGGGAATAGGAACATGCCGTCCTTTGTCCCGTGAACGTGCTACAGTATGTGTGTGTGGGTCAGAGCGTTCTCATGAGATTAATCATGTGTGAATGGGAGTGGAACAGGAGGGGGCGGTATCTGTTGTGCAGTTAGACACTTAAAAATAGAAATGCTATTATCAATGCACCCTTTAGAAACTCATAAACATCTTCCCGGGCTGGAGAATGAAGTGGGATTTACGGGTGGGATTTATTTATCTCTGTTCATTCACAGACTGGACGCTAACTAAACTGGTGTTAGTTTCCAGACCGCAGTAATAATGCTGAGGGCAGTGTCCTAACTGTCAGTTTGCTAACGGTTTGGTTAGCAAGCTGGATGGTTACCTAGCTGTCTGGTTATGGGTAACGAGTTGCATTGATACCTAGCCAGCTAGCAGACAGGCTTAAAAGTGACAACATAATTAACATAAATAATGGCCAGCTGACTAGCTATATTTTCTATCTCTAATGGCTAAAATTAATCTAAATGTTGTTGCAGTATTGATTTTTTTTGGGACCACATGTTAACTAAAGTGCGTAGAATGATCACGGTAAAATTCCTCACACTCTGGAAGTTCTGATCTGATGAAGTCGAGTACTTCGTATCTGTCCTGTTTTAAGTGTTTTTCGGCAACAAGGTCCTGTTTACCCTAATTGCACATGACGTGTTATAAACCCAGCAGGTTACTGGCCTACTGATGCAATTATGCACTTGACTATATTTCCATTTTTGCGCTATAAATTGTAACTGCATAGCCTTGTGTGTGTGTGTGTGTGTGTGTGTGTGTGTGTGAGAATTCTTTCTTCTTGACATTCAAGGTGTTAAACTGGCCATTGGGGCAATCCAAGTGGATTGGTCAAGCAGTACCACACCTCCGTGTGTTTCTCAATCACCACTGAGAGGTCTTTACATTGATTGGTCAGGCACCGACACTCCTCCAATCGGTGCCTCTTATCAGAGACACTGTATTTTTTGCAGCAAGCAAAATATGACCGCAGTGTCAGTCACATACGGCGTTGTTATCATAGTTATTAAATGCCATAAAGGGGGAGAACATAATTCTGTTTAACATGAATATCCTTGTAGATTTTCTTTTGCGTTCACTATTTTGTTATCGTAGTTTTCGGGTCACGTGACTGTCGTAAACGGGATGGGGTCAAGTTATGAGTCAAGAGTGCTGAGCACGCAGGTTGGATAAAACATTAACCGCTGATTGGCCGGTTACGCTCTGGTCAGCGTTCACACGGGCGCAGAGTGTCGGGGAATCTGTGACCGTGGCGACGTGGCCTCAGGTAAAAAACGCCGCCGTTCTCGACCGTAGCGCAGGGAATCTGTGACCGTGGAGACGTGGCCTCAGGTAAAAACGCCGCCGTTCTCGACCGTAGCGCTCGGGTGTGTCTCACATCGGTGGCGCGGCTGGTGACGGTGCTCGGATCTTACCGCCGTCGGCAAAACGTTCACAGAAATAAAAGGCTGCGACTTTTGTGTCTCGTGGCTGCCGTCTGCTGTTTGGCTGGAGTCGAACCCGTGGCCGCGTAAGCCTTTGAAGTACCTGTCAGGTGTGGAGTCGCGGGGATTTGGCAGCTCCTGCACGGTTCAGAGTTTCAGTTAAACTGCAGTTAATCTTTCAGTCTCTTTTTTTTTTCTTCTGTCAGCAGATTGCAAGCTTACGGGCCCAGAGACAGCAGATCGGTGATTCCCTGCTTCTCTACAAAGTCCCGCAATTACTCTCAATTGGTTCTTGACAGCTCAGCCAAGGAGAACTAAATGCTACTTATGACTGTGTGTACACTGTTCTCTTGGATTTTTTCTTTTTAGGCACACCAAGCATTGCTAACAGGGACTCGGTTTCATTTTCCATTTTTGGCAACTCGTTGTCCAATCGATTTAGCGGATACAGACTGATATAAATGAATTGATTTTTAAAAATTTTTTATTGCTCATTGTTTTCTTAAGGGAGAAGGTCAGCTAGGCTGCAGTAAATTAAAGGTAATCTGTGGTTTATAGTGTGCTGTGATCCTTCCCCTTTTTTTATTGAGAGGCAGTTTGTCACTGATAAACTCTTGGCTGTCTGAGTCCTAGGTTGTATTATAGAGAGTGGTCAATGTGTGGAATAGCCTGCCAGGTCACATAGAAGAGGCAGAAACTCTGGGGATTTTCAAGACCAGGCTTGATACAGTGTTTGATACCATCTAGTCTGTAGGTAATCTGTAGGTAATCAGAGCACCAGGTACAATTTAGTCAGGAAAATGGCGAGCATTGTTGGGCTGAATGGTTGTGAATTGTTGAAATTTCTCGTCGTCATGTTATGTTGTTATGGTAATTGTGTATTGTGAAGTCATAGTGGCCAGGTCACTCCAGGGAACACAAGTATTTTCAGTTCGTTTTAATGGGTGGTTTTAAAAAAAAAATGGCAAGCACTCTTGGATGCATCAAAAGTTGCATCTGTTTTAAAATATGTGGGAATATTCAAAGTAAAGACTAATGTAATGTCATGAAATATTGCTGAAAGTAAAATAGAAGATTTTAGTTCTCATGTAACTTGTACACCACAGATTGCTGCTTGAACTACTTTAACTGCATATTTCAAGGTAGAAAATGTCATGATTAAAACAATGTTAAGTCTTTGTTTAAAAACTATACGCGATCTATTAATCTCCAATAAGTGTCAGTTCATACTAGCTCCATACTATGGTTTCCAGTGAACATTTTTTGGTGAGAAGTCGATGATTGAGTTTTCTAGCCCACTATGACGTAGCCAGGCTACATTCTAGGAAAAACCATTTGCGTTAACCAAAAACGTCTCTTGACCTCGCTTCCTGCCCCTCTGGACGTCTAGATTCCTGGTTGGTTCACTGGGCTCCGTGTGGTGAGAGTTGACTCCGCCCCCTCTTTTACTTCCCCCACCCCCCCAGGCCTAGCATGTCCGGCCTGCACCTGGTGAAGAAGGGCAGGGAGCAGAGGAAGATGGATCTGCAGCGGGACTTCGCCGTGGCCTCGCCCGCCGAGTTTGTCACCCGTTTTGGGGGGAACCTTGTAATCGACAAGGTAGGTCCAGCAGCGCCGCGTGAGGGGTCAGTGGCCGGGGTGTGGTTCTCTGTTTTTATCCCTGACTTTTTCTGATTTAGTCAAGTTTCAAACTGGAAATGTCTTTGTCTCTCTTTCTCTCTCTCCCCTCTCCCCCTCTCTCTCTCTTTCTCTCTGTCTCTCCCCCCTCTCTCTCTTCTCTCTCTCCTCTCTCTCTCCTCTCTCTCTCCTCTCCCTCTCCCCCTCTCTCCCTCTCCTCCCCTCTCCTCCATCTCCCTCTCTCTCCCTCCTCCTCCTCTCTCTCCCTCTCTCTCTCCCTCTTCCCTCCTCTCTCCCTCTCTCTCCTCTCTCCCCCTCTCTCTCTCTCTCTCTCTCTATCTCTATCTCCCCCCCCCCCCCCCCCTAGGTCCTGATAGCCAATAACGGCATCGCAGCGGTGAAGTGCATGCGCTCCATACGCCGCTGGTCCTACGAGATGTTCCGGAACGAGCGCGCCATTCGCTTCGTGGTGATGGTCACCCCCGAGGACCTGAAGGCCAACGCAGGTAGCCGGCTTTCAAGCGATGCATTGTGGGTACACTCTGGGAACTGTGAGCCAGACCGGTCTACACACACCTACACACACACACACACACACACCAGGCGGTGGCTCTCCATGTTTGGTTTATCACAAGGGAAAGCTAAGGTCCTGTCTCGGTGTGCGTGTAGAAGGCAGAGGCGATTGCCTTCGAAGCGGGAACGTTAATTTAGCGTTTTTTCCGTCCCACCTAGAGTACATCAAAATGGCCGACCACTACGTGCCGGTCCCCGGCGGCCCAAACAACAACAACTACGCCAACGTGGAGCTGATCGTGGACATCGCCAAGAGGATCCCCGTGCAGGTGATTCATCGTGGCCTACCGCACCTGCTGTACCTACACCTGGAGTTGCTGCTGCGTCTCACTGAGAACAGAAACAGGCCTGGAGCTGATCTGTAAATGGGGTGTTCAACCCTGGTCCTGGAGATCTACCGTCCTGTGCGTTTCCACTCCAACCCTAACAACAAAAAGCACACCTCATTTAACAGCTAGAGATCTGCTGCTAATTGGTAGAATTAGTGTGCCAATTTAGGGTTGAAATGAAAACCTTCAGGGTTGGTAAATCTCCAGGAACAGGGTTAGTTACCGCTGATGTAGAACATTCTGGAATTTATTTCAGAAATAGAAGTCTCTTTTCAAATGTGTAGCTTGTTCAGGTGCTCGGTTTTTTTGTGAATGGCTTAGATTGTGCCCCCTGTGTTTGGGGGGGGGTGCTCCATAGCGGGGCCATTCCCAAATGGGACTGACCGCTGGCTCTTCCCCCCTCCGCAGGCCGTGTGGGCGGGGTGGGGTCACGCGTCCGAAAACCCCAAACTCCCGGAGCTGCTGCAGAAAGCCGGGATATGCTTTTTAGGTACGCCGCCGCCGCCATCTTCTATCAGCTTGTTGTAAGACCGACGCGTTTCAAACGTCTCTTAGTTAATGCCTGTGTGTGTCCTGAGGCTAGCACCGCTATGGAATTTTGAGTTGACTCAAGTTTGGGTTAATCGACAATTTGGCTTTCCCCATTAACTAGATTAAAAAAAGAACAGACCCAGAGGCAAATCTTAAGCAGCCACGTTTTTATTATCTAGCTTTGTGGAGGACTGGATAGGCCATAGAGTCCCTCTGCCGTAACGCTCTTTGAACTGCTGTGCTTTTTGGCATTTCCTGTTTAAGTACTTAAGAACTTGGTACAGGTTTCTCTGAGGTTTCTTTGTCTTCCTTTCACGGGGTGAACTTTTGCAGTTTCATACACTGTGGTGGTCATGTGATCAATTAATCCCTGGACTTAGAGTGTGGGCTTCTGCAGTCAATTGAGCAACTGGCTGATTGGCACGCCAGTCCAAGCTAATCGATTGCCGATGTTTTCAGGTCCCTCCAGCAAGGCCATGTGGGCCCTGGGAGACAAGGTGGCCTCGTCCATCGTGGCGCAAAGCGCGGACATCCCCATCCTGCCCTGGAGCGGATCAGGTGGGGTACACCACGCCTGTGGCACTCGGGGAAATAAGGGGCGGGCTCAGGGGGGGATTACATCACACAACAGAGATTTGTGATGTCATCAACCGGCGCCAACAGTTGTTAATAGAGTAACTGCACTCACTGTTTCAGCCTGGCTCCTCCTACTACACAGTTTGGGGAAAAATGCTTCCTGGGGTGGGTGGAAGTAGGCCTGTCCATCTCATTTGCATAGAGTATTCTGTGTGCAGATTATGTGTGCAGTGTAGTGGTGCCTGGCTCAGATCAAACTGTCAAACTCAGCGTTCAGGCTCGTGGATCAAGTATGAACAAAGATTCAGCAATTACATGGCCGAATTCTCACCTCAGATGTTTTCATAAACATATTTTAGTGGACTGTTTAGGTGGAATATGAGAGAGTTTATGAACAGGCCACCATAGGCATACAAACACATTTATAGCTAAAAAAAAAAAATAATAATTTTTTTATTTTTTATTTTTTAAAGTGTAATAACTGTAATAAAGAAGCAGAGGGGGAGTGAAGGAGTTGAGTATCTGGTGAGGCTAAAAGATCTTTGCTCCCTCCTTCTCCGGCAGAACTGCGGGTGGAGTGGGCGGAGGAGGACCAGCGGCTGGGTCACGTGATCAGCGTCCCGCCGGAACTCTACGCGCAGGGCTGCGTGCGCGACGTCGACGAGGGGCTCGCGGTAACGTCCGCTTTCGTTCTCCCCTCTTTCTGGCGGAAAAACCAACGTTTTACTGCGTGACAAAAATAACCCTACGGCCCAGCCGGGGGGAGGGAAGGGGGCCCCTGGTTACGAAACACGCAGCAAACGGGGGTGAAATCTTACCCAAAAGTGTTTCCTGAGCTGGGGTGATTTTCACCAGAAAAGAGAACTGTGAGCGTTAGAACATGTCAGAAAGAAAGACCTTGTTCAACCAGGGGGGGGTGGGGGGTGGAGGGGTGGGGGGGGGAGTGTTGGCATTCAGTATCTGGATATGGGTGGATCAAGTTGGCAAAGTGTCGTTGGCTGTATGAACAGTTGTTGTGGTGTTCGCTGCTGATGGGAGGGGAATTGGGGGGGGAGGGGTTTAAGCATCCTGTTCTTGTAATAATGTTTTTAAGCACTGAATTTGGCTCATAAAAACTGAGTAAAAGAAATGGTGCTGACGCTGATGTACAAATATAGCCACTGACTGCACTAGATATGAATTCACTGCAATAGAAAGTGACAACGTCTTGTCATGGGTTTTCCTATTTTTACGTACAGCCTGTGTATGCAGATGTATTATGTTTCCAATTCAATCTGACGTTCTGTACTTTTTGTGAGTTGGGTATTATTTATAGTGCTCCATATGGTTTGGCTGTTCTTTCTTTAACAGGAATGTTCCATTGCCGTACTGAGAACAAATTGTTCAGTTCAGCAGCGGTTCCAATTTGGATCAGTTTATATGTGCACGTCGTGTGCATTCATTACTCGTGTGCAGTACATGTTTCATGTGGTGCAGGGGCAAAGTGCCCGTTAGTTTTGGTTTTGTTTTTTTGGTTTTTTGTTTGTTTCATTTTGTAAACTGAAGTGTGCACCAGTGGTGGTTCACTTCTTCAAAACGCTTTCACTAAGGACACATGTACAGTTGTAAACCAAACCTTTACGAACAATGTTTATAAATTAAATCAGTGGGCTCCTTCTATAAGTAGGAGCAGGGGTTTGAAACCTGGACATTGATTTGATTGGCTGTGGACCCCTGGTGTGTTGGAACGCACCCCGCCGCCTTGAATAAGTTATGCCATCACGGTGCACTTTTGTCCGTAAGCAGCAGGGGGCAGCGTCACGTGAGAAGCATTGATTCTGATGAGGAGCGGACGACGGAAGCGTGACGGCCTGCTTGTGTTTTTGAAGGGGGCGGAGAAGATCGGGTATCCCGTGGTGATCAAAGCTTCTGAGGGGGGCGGGGGAAAGGGCATCAGGAAGGTGGACTGCGCCGAGGACTTCCCCAGTTCCTTCAGACAGGTGGGAGTTCGGGACTCTTTAAGCCCTGGTGTTTTCACAAAAATGGCGGGGGCGGGGGGCGGGGTGCGGGGGGGCGGGGGGGGTAATCCACCGTTAATCTGGGACGGAGTGTTCCTTTCGAAATGCACCAGTACAATTCTCAAATGTTACTTCCTGTTAAACTGAAACATGTGTTGTCACCAATACTGAGAAAAGAAGTCTTCTGTAAAAAAAAAAAAAAAAAGAAGTACTTTTTGCTGATACCATACTTATGTGTGGGTATCTGCAGCACCGGTCTCAGATTTAAACAGGCAATTACATACTTTAAACACATTAACTATTTGTCTGACCGAGGTCTGGATCCAGTGTGAAAGATGGCGGGACAGTGAGTGTTCTGCCTGATGTGGGCGTTCTGACTGATGTGAGTGTTCTGACTGATGTGGGCGTTCTGACTGATGTGGGCGTTCTGACTGATGTGAGTGTTCTGACTGATGTGGGTGTTTTGACTGATGTGGGTGTTCTGGCTGATGTGGGCGTTTTGCCTGATGTGGGTGTTCTGACTGATGTGAGCGTTCTGACTGATGTGGGTGTTCTGCCTGATGTGAGCGTTCTGACTGATGTGGGCGTTCTGACTGATGTGGGTGTTCTGGCTGATGTGAGCGTTTTGCCTGATGTGGGTGTTCTGACTGATGTGAGCGTTCTGACTGATGTGGGTGTTCTGCCTGATGTGGGTGTTCTGACTGATGTGAGCGTTTTGCCTGATGTGGGTGTTCTGACTGATGTGAGCGTTCTGACTGATGTGAGCGTTCTGACTGATGTGAGCGTTCTGACTGATGTGGGCGTTCTGACTGATGTGGGCGGTCTCGTTTTCGGTGCCCGTGCGCTCGCAGGTGCAAGTGGAGGTGCCGGGCTCGCCCGTGTTCGTCATGCAGTTGGCGGAGCACGCGCGCCACCTGGAGGTGCAGATCCTGGCGGACCAGTACGGCAACGCCATCTCCCTGTTCGGCCGCGACTGCTCCATCCAGAGGAGGCACCAGAAGATCATCGAGGAGGCCCCCGCCACCATCGCCGCGACCTCCACCTTCGAGCAGATGGAGAAGGTACGACGGCCGCTTTGAAGCCTTCAAACCTGTGGTGAACGGCCCCAGTTCCTGGAGATCTACTGTCCTGTAGGTTTTCACTCCAACCCTAACGAAGCCCAAACCTCATTCAGTAGCTAGAGATCTTGTTCAACTGCTTATTAGTAGTGTCGGGTGTGCCAATTTAGTGTTGGAACGAAAACCTAAGATGGTAGATCTTCAGGAACAGGGTTAACACTGCTTTAAACAAAAAAAATTACATTCAGCTTGTTGCCTAAGGGCCGAAGTGGAAAAGTGTCCGATGTGATTTGTATGAACTTGCTTGTCATTCCCCTCCACACCAGCTGGGGTCACTGTCTGAACTCTCTTTGGCAGTACGCTGTGCGGCTGGCTAAGATGGTGGGCTACGTGAGCGCGGGGACCGTGGAGTACCTCTTCTCTGAAGACGGTAGCTTCCATTTCCTGGAACTCAACCCCCGTCTGCAGGTGGAGCACCCCTGCACGGAGATGATCGGAGACGTCAACCTCCCGGCCGCCCAGCTCCAGGTACGGTCAAGGTCAACGTCAAGGTCACGGCATCCAGTTTATAGTACACTCCTTATCTTGCCAGCTTCATCTTTTTAAAATTTTACGTCTGTTGAGACAAAAATCATTTTAATATACATAAAAGTTGTGAATGGGTTAAGCCAGGGGTCCTCAATCCTAACCAGAAAAGGCTGATGTGGGTGTGCAGTCTTTCGTTCCAACCAAGGAGTAACACGCCTAATTCTACGAATCAACCAGTAGCGTCTTTGCTATGGATCTTGCTTAGTAGAATCAGGTGTTGTTTGGTTGAAACAAAAGCCTGCACCCACACCAGCCCTTTCTAAGACTGAGGGCCCCTTAGATAAGCCATGTTGATTACAAATCCAATCGAGCTTCTCCCCTCTCTGCAGATTGGCATGGGGATCCCCCTTCACAGAATCAAGGACATCCGTGTGCTGTATGGGGAGAGTCCGTGGGGGGACACGCCGATCAACTTCGAGGCCCCGGAGTGCGCCCCCAGTCCCAGGGGTCACGTCATCGCAGCTCGGATCACCAGCGAGAACCCCGACGAGGTAAGGGTCAGGTCTTCACTTCAGCCCAACTGTTTAAGACACCCGATTCTGCTTATCCATGTCTTGATTGAACACCTGCACCCACACTGTCAACAAGTGCAAGAAGTCATACCGTAGGTCTAGCGTTGTTCTTCAAGCCTGGTGGTATGCACTCTGTATAAGAGTGTCTGCTGGATGTCATCAGGTCCGGCAGGTTCAGCTTTGTTAGCCTGAGTAGGCCATCTTGTTCAGGACACAGAGTGGTCTTTGCTGATGGCCTGCCCCCCCCTCCCTCCCCCTCGCTGTGTGCAGGGCTTCAAACCCAGCTCGGGCACCGTGCAGGAGCTCAACTTTCGCAGCAGCAAGAACGTGTGGGGCTACTTCAGCGTGGGGGCGGCGGGGGGCCTGCACGAGTTCGCCGATTCCCAGTTCGGACACTGCTTCTCCTGGGGGGAGAACCGCGAGGAAGCCATCTCGTAAGAGTCCGTCGTCATCTTTCTCGGCTGGGGTTTGGACCAGCGGTGAAGGACCACTGGCCCCCCTGGGGCGGTAAGGCCGTTGGTAGCTGAGGTTGTGTCGCGTCTGTGCAGGAACATGGTGGTGGCCATGAAGGAGCTGTCCATCCGCGGGGACTTCCGGACCACCGTGGAGTACCTGATCAAGCTGCTGGAGACAGAGAGCTTCCGGAACAACGACATCGACACCGGCTGGCTGGACCACCTCATCGCGGAGAAGGTGCAGGTGAGGCGGTCCGCGGAAGCGCCGTCTCAGTCTCGAGCAGCTTGCTGTTCCCGACGGGAAGAGAGCATGGGTTCAGTGTTCCTCATCCTGTGTCCCTCCCCTCTGGCTCCCCCTGCAGGCGGAAAGGCCCGACACCATGCTGGCTGTCGTCTGCGGGTCGCTTCACGTGGTCGACGCCAGCTTCAGGAAGAGCATGTCGGACTTCCTGCACTCTCTGGAGAGGTACGCCATTCGCGTTAACGCCACTGAAGTTCCGTTGAAGTTCAGATCTCGACAGGCCTCCAGCAGACGAGATGATGAGATGCGATGTGATTTCATTCAAAAGATCGTGGAATGCTGTTGAGAGTCCACATGAAAACTAGGGTTGGCAAATTAACTGTTTCCGTCATGACAAGTAATGAATCGGTTGAGTGGATCCATCTTGTTTCTAACCCTGGACTCAAGATTTGACTCTTTGAATCTCGGAGACAACAGCCATTAGCAAACATTCTGAGACTTTGTAGTTCACACCAAAATAGAAAAAATGTTGTAAAACAATCTCTACAGTTCATGAGCTGGCTCAAAGCTAAATGTTGTAATTCTGCCATAATTTAGTGACATCACAATTGGAGGGGTGGGGGGGTGGATCCTTTCTTCTGGGAGACGAGGTTGTCTGAATACATCCCCAGGTGATTGAGCAAGTTTTTCCTCTCTCAGGGGTCAGGTGTTGCCCGCTGCTAGTCTCCTGAACACTTTGGACATGGACCTAATCTACGAAGGCATCAAGTACTGTCTGAAGGTGCTTAAAACCCCTTATCTAACGCTCCCTTATCGCTTTTAAGATTTCACCCCCGTTTGCTGCGTGTTTCGTAACCATGGCGATGACCCCTGTGAGCGTGCACGTTTTCAGGTGGCGCGCCAGTCCCCCACCACGTACGTCATCATCATGAACGGCTCGGACATCGAGATCGACGCGCACAGAATGAGCGACGGAGGTCTGCTGCTGTCCTACAACGGCTGCAGCTACACCACCTACATGAAGGAGGAAGTGGAGAGGTGAGACTTCCTGTCCGTTCGGCGTCAGACCTGTTGGTCTTCTCCGACATGTGACGATGCTGTTCATCATTAACTGACACTTTCTTGTAGAAATTGAGATGTCTCTTGTTTCCACTAGCTACCGAATCACAATAGGCAACAAGACGTGCGTGTTCGAGAAGGAGAAAGACCCAACGGTGCTTAGGTCGCCCTCTGCTGGCAAACTGCTGCAGTACATGGTGGAAGACGGAGGCCATGTATGTGCAGGGAATTCCTATGCAGAAATTGAGGTAAACCATAGCCTGGCGGATAAACCATTGTTTAAAAAAGCAAGTCAAACAAAGCTTGTGTGTTCTAGATTAGCAGTTGTAAGGTTTCTTTTTAAGTTTATCAGGTTCTGAATGTGCTGCTGATTACAACATGCAAAAACAGGGAATTATGGCAGATGCCTAGAGCCAAGCCCTGCTGTATTATGGAATATTTCTGTATTTATATAGCAGTGAACATGGCTAGGACAGTGAGATAAATCTTTGATATTGGGCTGTAAAGAATTCTTTACAGGATATTACTCTTTACATGATAAGTACTTAGCGGAAGCTCTTATTCAGTATCTTACAAAGCTTCCTGTTTTAAAGCACAGCATTTACATGACTGGATATTTACTGAAATTCAGTAATTCAGATTATGTACGTTGCATGAGAATGCAAAGGTACTTCCCTACTCTGTAGCCTAATGTTCTACCTGTGACTTGCGAGCCCAGTTCTCTGGCTGTTATAGCACAGTGGCGCGGTACCCTGTGCTCAGGTGACGTGTACCTGCGTTTGGCCTGCAGGTGATGAAGATGGTGATGGCGCTGAGCGTGCAGGAGTCGGGCTGCGTGCACTTCGTCAAGCGGCCCGGCGCCGTGCTGGAGCCCGGCTGCATCGTGGCCCACCTGGAGCTGGACGACCCCAGCAGCCTGCAGCCGGCAAGTACAGCCCATCCCCCCCGAATACGCCATCTTACCCTCACCCTCTAATACACCGTCTTACCCTCACCCTCTAATACACCGTCTTACTCTCACCCTCTAATACGCCGTCTTACTCTCACCCTCTAATACGCCGTCGTACCCTCACCCTCTAATACGCCGTCTTACCCTCACCCTCTAATACACCGTCTTTCCCTCACCCTCTAATACACCGTCTTTCCATCCCCCTCTAATACACCGTCTTTCCCTAACCTTCGAAGACGCCATTTTCCCCTCACCCTCGAATACTCTTAACTCATGCCTTTCAGCCGTTAGGTGCCACACTGCCCTCTGCTGGCCACTTTTTGCAGTTGCACTTGGTGGTGGGTGACAGCACGGTCAGGCTGAAGCCTTGTGTTCCCTCCCTCCCCTCTCCTCCCCCCCCAGGTGGAGCTGAACAGGGCCGCCCTGCCTCCCCAGGAGCCCCTGCCCATCACCGGGGAGAAGCTGCACCAGGTCTTCCACACCGTGCTGGAGAACCTGGCCAAGATCATGGACGGCTTCTGCCTCCCCGAGCCCTACTTCAGCAACAAGGTGAGGACCCCGACTGAGCTGCTGTCCCCTGCAAGGGGACGCTTCTTAACTTAACCCTTTGAAGAGTAGGGTTTCTCGGAAGGTTCCAAGTCAGTGTTCTGGAACTGCCATTGCTTTCCGTTACCGGCAGTGATTGTTACATCAGCATTAGAATGTCCAGGTTAATAACATTCTGTATTGTTTATTTGTGATCTCGCACCTTAAAGGGTTAAATTAAAGGGCATTGTAATCCACTCCTGGACAGCCAAGCAGGTTAAGCTGGGTTCAGCTCTGCCAGAGACATTCCTCCACAGGCTTTAAACCACAGCCACACAGATGCATTAGAGGACAGAGCCGTGAAGAAGTATTTGTCCCTTTCCTGATTTCCCCTATTATTGCATATTTGTCAAACAGAATGATTTCAGATCTTCAGGCAAAATGTAATATTAGACATTAGAAACTGAGTCAACACCTTAAAAAAAAAAAAAAATTTTTTTAAATGCTCCCGTGCGCCCCCTGCAGCTGAAGCAGTGGGTCAGCACCCTGATGAAGACGCTGCGGGACCCCTCCCTGCCGCTGCTGGAGCTGCAGGAGATCATGACCAGCGTCTCCGGCCGGATCCCCGCCTCCGTGGAGAAGGCCATCCGCAAGGTGATGGCGCAGTACGCCAGCAACATCACCTCCGTGCTCTGCCAGTTCCCCAGTCAGAGGGTGAGTCCCCCGCCGCCAAGCCCCGCCCCCTAACGCGCGTTCCCGCCGCCAAGCCCCGCCCCATAATGCGCGTTCCCGCCGCGAAGCCCCGCCCCCTAACGCGTGTTCCCGCCGTGAGCCCCGCCTCCCTTACGCGCGCAATCGCCGTTTCCATCGCGCCCGGGGTCTCAAACTCCCGTCCTGGAGGGCACAAAGCATCAGCAGGCCTTCAGTCACGCATCCAGCATTTCCTGAGGGCGTCTGATTTGCAAATGACAATCCACCAAACAACAGCGAACTAGACTGCACGGCACATAGCGCCGTTCTCTGTGAAATATTGAATGTTTTTGAACTTTCGTTTCTTAAACGAGTTGATTTATCGAGGATTTGTCCGTTTTCAGATCGCCAACATCCTGGACAGCCACGCCGCGACACTGCAGAGGAAGTCTGACAGGGAGGTGTTCTTCATGAACACCCAGAGCATCGTGCAGCTCGTCCAAAGGTGAGTCCGCTCGGTCTCGCTCCCCTAACAGTTACGTTTGCGCTGCACGCGGAAACCCGCGTTCTCAACGACGGGAGAGGTCACCTGTCCACCGCTGTGTCCCTCAGGTACCGTAGCGGAATTCGCGGGTACATGAAGTCGGTGGTGCTGGATCTGCTGAAGAGGTACCTGGAGGTGGAGACGCAGTTCCAGCAAGGTAAACACACCCTCTCGCCTGAGAGAACACCCGTTAATCTATGTATGGTAGGGATCTTAGGGCGTAGCGTGTGATCGCGAGTTATGAGCTGGTTGAGTGGATTCATCTTGTCTTTAACTCCAGACTCAAGATTTGACACTTCGAATCTCAGAGGCCCCAGTCGTTAGCAGATGTGCTGAAACTTTGTCAGTTTAAGCCTTGAGGGAACTCATTTTGCCGTTAATGATCGAAATGAAGACTCCTTGCAGTGGGAGTTTGAGATCCCTGAGGTTAGGTGAGGTAAGGTGTGGTCGGCCCCCGTGAGGGACATCACCCGCTTGCCTCTCGTTTGCAGCTCACTATGACAAGTGTGTGATCAACCTGCGGGAGCAGTACAAGCCCAACATGACGCCCGTGCTGGAGTGCATCTTCTCCCACGCCCAGGTCTCCAAGAAGAACATCCTGGTGACCATGCTCATCGTAAGCGCCCCGCCTGTCCAAGACCCCTCCCACTGCATCCGAGACTCCTCCTTCCTCATACAAGACTCCTCCCAACAATCCAATACACCTCCATCCTCATCCAGCCCACCTCTGAACCCATGCAGTACAGCTGGTTCTCTGAGGAAAAGGGCTGTGGGAATTCACATTGGGAGAATAATGCTGTAAACATTACCACATTATAAATATAACAACAATATTGGACTGTAGTGCTTTTCATGATCTCAAAACACTTTACAGTGGAATATGGATTTGCCTCAACCAGCTGGGTGATGCACAGCAGCCATCTTGAACCATTGGAGTATGGGAGTGTGGGCCTTCAGTGAGGTTATATTTTGGGACGGGTGCGCCCCTGTGTTTGTCCCGCAGGACCAGCTGTGCGGGCGGGACCCCACCCTGGCCGACGAGCTGATGGTCATCCTGAACGAGCTCACGCAGCTCAGCAAGGTGGAGAACTCCAAGGTGGCCCTGCGGGCCCGACAGGTGAGGCCCTAACACCCGGACACTCTTTCACCCTCAGACAGAGCTCTGATGAAGTACGGGCGTGACATCGTCTGCTGTTTCTCAGGTGCTGATAGCGTCCCACCTGCCGTCCTACGAGCTGAGGCACAACCAGGTGGAGTCCATCTTCCTCTCGGCCATCGACATGTACGGACACCAGTTCTGCCCCGAGAACCTCAAGGTGAGGTTCCCCCCGTCCCGTCCCGACTTACCACCCCCCGCACCCCGTCCCGGGGGGGTCCTGAACGTGACGTCGCCACTGCGTTCCCGGAGGGGTCTCACCTTGTTTAAAATCTCCCCTCTGCAGAAGCTCATCCTGTCCGAGACCTCCATCTTCGACGTCCTGCCCAACTTCTTCTACCACAGCAACCGGGTGGTGTGCATGGCTGCCCTGGAGGTGAGCGTTTGGGAGAATCCTCTGCATTTTACACTCTTATACCGATGCCAAGTTATTAGTTTCACAACCAAAACCTAAGTGTCATGTGGATGCCAGTGGACTGTTTCCTGCTCTGGTGTCACCCCTGGTGTTCGTCCCAGCTAAAAACAAGTTTAGGGTGGGTGCAGGAATCCTTTAACATGGTGAAACATGGTTTTGTGACATGCACCCCTCATTCTGCTGACCCCCCCCCCCCCACTCCGCTCCCCCCCCCCCAGGTGTACGTGCGCAGGGGCTACATCGCATACGAGCTCAACAGCCTCCAGCACCACCAGCTGCAGGATGGCACCTGTGCTGTGGACTTCCAGTTCATGCTGCCCACATCCCACCCCAACAGGTACCCTCACCTCTCAGTGCCCCCCCTCCTCCTCCTCACCTGTCCTGAACCTCCTATTGGGTGGGGCTACAGTTATCTGTCAGTCACTGACCTGTCTGAACCAGCTGAATATTTGTCCCATCGGTAGGTTTTAATTTCAACCCTAATTTGGCACACCTGTCTATACAAACATTTGCTCAACAAAGCTGTGTAATAAGGTGTGAATGAGTGAAAATCTAAAGGGTGGCAGATCTCCAGGAACAGGGTTGGTTACAGAACCACTGCTCTAAGGCGTATAGATAACTGCTTTCCCATTTTTGTGTAAAATGGTCATTGTTGAGGGTGTAGAGGACTGATTGCCCCATCCCGATTTATAGGATCATGTCCTCATCACTCTCCACGTACATCTCCCTTTTTTGCCCTCAGATTTGAGCCTATGACAGTGGACCTGTAGAGGAACTTCAGTTTTATGAGTGTTTTGCAGTCCCCTACTCAAAAGCACTAACTCCAGTCTCATAACCGCTCTAAAGTTCAGGGTGTGCTGCTCTATACGACAGTCCTAACTTCTCCTCTTTTGGCCAAAACCTTGAAAAAAAAGTCTGTCTCACTGCATTGACTTCCCTTGTGTCTTTAATCCGGTCTGTGTGTATAGTTCTATTTAAAAGGCGTTGCGCACGTGTGAGACGAAACCCTTGGAGAAATAATCCAAATGCAGTGTTGGCAGAACTTGGTCATTTCCCCCCTCCTAACGTGTCGATGGTCTTATTTCAGAGAAAGCAGCCCCACTCTGAGCAGGTAGAGTACAGCACTTGACCCCCTCATGGCACCTAGCTGAGTAACCTGGCCTTGTATGTTTTTTTTTTTTTTTTTTTTTTTTCTCCACGTGTTCAGCATGCTTTGCTGCTTTCTGCGGTGTGTTTGCGTGCAGGCTGTCTCTTAAGGGAGAAGGGTGCGCTCCTCTAACGGGTTTCTGTTGAGTTTAAAAAAAATTTTTTTTTATTTATTTATTTTTTTGCTTCTCTCAATCCACAAGCTTAGGTCCTGCAGACAGTGTTTCTGTTTCTGCAGTGTGCTCCTGAGCAATTGGCGTTGGGCAATTTAAAGTTTACCGAAGGAAAAACTGAATTTGGTAACTGGTAGTGCTGTGGGTCTAACCTATGGAAGCCAGTCGCTCTCTGTCACACACACCGGTGTGACACCCCTGGGAGGGAGATGAGGCAGTTCCAGGTGTGCACCGTTGGGAGCCGCATGGAGAGAGAGAGAGAGAGAGAGAGAGAGCGCCCATGCCAACACAAAATTAAATAAACGAACACCTTCACCCTTCCCCCCCTCACGGGTTCCGGTTGAAAACAACAAACTGAAACAACCAACTGAAATAATAAAACACAGCGACTGCTTTACAGTTGCCAGTATTTTTCATGTTTTAACTCAGACTCGCTCTCTCGGTGTGTACTCCCGGTCTCTGCCCCGAACTGTGGAGAGGAACACACCTTTAAGCACCTGGGCTGATTAGTTAACGCAACCCAGGTGCGCGTGCGCTCTCCTCCAGACGGCGTTGTCCAGACCAATCTTCCGCTTCCCCGGCGAACGGAGTGCGACACCCTCAGACAGCACAACAGGCTTGTTTGGCACTCAGGAGACACCAAAAGCCTCTAAATTAACTGAGTTTTTGTTTTTCTTTAACAAAGGCACTCTTTCCTTGTGGAGAAGTAGCTCTGTAGAAGTAGGCTGCTGTTGCAGGCACCGCCCACTCTACTAAACGGCTATGCCTTGCCCTCTGAACCCCTGCCTCAGCTGA
Source organism: Anguilla rostrata (assembly GCF_018555375.3). Taxonomy (NCBI): domain Eukaryota; kingdom Metazoa; phylum Chordata; class Actinopteri; order Anguilliformes; family Anguillidae; genus Anguilla; species Anguilla rostrata. The sequence continues at coordinate 4,049,053 of NC_057942.1, read as the reverse complement.
CCCCTGACCCCTTGACCTCTCACCCCTGACCTCGCCCCCCCGGTCATCCCCACTCATCGCCCCCCTCTCCTCCTGCCTCGATAGGGTGTCCGTCCCCGTGAACTGCACTCAGTTCGAGATCCGGCGGCAGGGCAGCGAGCTCTTCCTGGAGGGGGCGCTCTCCCCGCCCTGCCAGAGGATGGGCGCCATGGTGGCCTTCCATTGTTTCGAGGACTTCAAGAGGTAGTGTGTGAGGGTCACCAAAAAGCGGTCTTCCATTGAGCTTTGTAAGGGTTGCCGTAGTCTCAGTGGCACTTAGTCTCAGAGAAAATAGGTCAGTTAACTAGTATCGTATAACTCGGTGGTAACTAGACCTGGGTCAAACAAGCATTTGAAATGCTTGAACCTGCAGATTACTTGCGCTTGTTTTTTTGAAGGATCATTTAATTTCGCCAGTATTCTAAGGAAAGATGGTTTTCACTTTGGTTAGTAGCATGTTTTGTTGATGATCTGCAGGAGTGCTTTAAAATTTCTCCAACACGTGAAGAACTAATTCAATTTGACCCAGCCGTAGTTGTCGACAGCTTCACTCTTAAGACTGTATCCTTGACAGCGCACTTGTGGGAGTGGCCAGATGTGCTGACCTCAGCTGGGGGGGGCGGGGTTTTTTTGTGTTTTTGAAGGAATTTCGACGAGGTGATCTCCAGCTTCGCCGAGCCCCTGTTGGAGAGCCCGCTGTTCTCCGAGGCCTGCTCCACCCTGTACGACGAGGAGAACTGCAAGGTGAGCGCGGGGCACTGGGGAGCGTGGGTGAGTGGGCGGAGTCTCAGGTTTGGGTGGGTGAGTGGGCGGAGTCTCAGGTTTGGGCGAGTGGGTGAGTGGGTGGGGTCTCAGGTTTGGGCGGGTGGGTGAGTGGGTGGGGTCTGAGGTTTGGGTGGGTGAGTGGGCAGAGTCTCAGGTTTGAGTGGGTGAGTGGGCGGAGTCTCAGGTTTGGGTGAGTGGGTGAGTGGGCGGAGTCTCAAGTTTGGGTGAGTGGGCGGAGTCTCAAGTTTGGGCAGGTAGGCGGGTAGGTGGGTGGGGTGTCAGGTTTGGGCGGGTGGGTGAGAGGGTGGGGTCTCAGGTTTGGGTGAGTGGGTGCGTGGGCGGAGTCTCAGGTTTGGGCGAGTGGGCGGAGTCTCAGGTTTGGGTGGGTGAGTGCGTGAGTGGACGGGGTCTCAGGTTTTTGGGGTCTCAGGTTTGAGTGGGGGGTCTCAGTTTGGGCGGGTGGGTGAGTGGGTGGGGTCTAGGTTTGGGCGGGTGGGTTGCGTGAGTGGGCGGGGTCTCAGATTTGGGCTGCGTGACACCAGCTGTATCACACGCCCCCTGCATTACCGGCCCCTTGCAGAACATGAAGGACAACCCCATCCACATCCTCAACGTGTCCATCAAGACCGCCGACACGGAGGACGACGACAAGCTGGTGACGGAGTTCAGCGCCTACGCCCAGTCCAAGGTGAGGGGTTACACGGTGCCCCCCTCCAAAACCCTCACGTCACATTGTCCCGTACGAACCCTCACGTCCCGACTCGCTGTGCTCCAGACCTGGGCTGAATACTTATTCAGAATGCCTTTACTTTTTGGACACCAGTACAATCCACACAGATAACTAACAATTATTCAAAATTTAACTCAGTGGTTTCCAACCCCGCTCCTGGAGAATTTCAAGGTGAGCACAAGGTTACTCATTCATATTTGTCCGCGGCCTGTCTTGCTGTGGTCTTGGGGAGCTTTTGCTGTGCATTTTCTGGATGCAGTACTTTTGTCATTGTTACTCCTTGCATATAGATTTACAAATATCTCTCTATGATTTCAGAAAGCCATACTTTTTGAACATGGAATAAGAAGAATCACATTTCTAGTGGCACAGAAGGTAAGATAATATGTTTATAATGTTGTTTTGTTAATAATTAATGGTATTTTATTTGGAGGTTAAAATGTAATTATGCAACACTTGAATTTCAACTTGTATAATTTCACAGTTCTAAATTTTGTATGATAAAGATGCCTCTGTATGACTGTGTCAAAGACGTTTTTCTCTCAGAACTGCAAACCAGATGGTATTTTGACATAAATATAATATTTATTTATTGTTCTATACAGAGGGAATTTCCAAAGTTCTTCACTTTCAGAGCTAGAGATGAGGTAAGAAAGACCACATCCTGTTTCTGTGAATGCGCTGACAATCTAATAATCGAAAAGTACTGTGAAAAGAGTTGTGATCTGTGAAAGTGCTGTGAACTGTGAAAGACTGTGATCTGTGAAAGTGCTGTGAACTGTGAAAGACTGTGATCTGTGAAAGTACTGTGAACTGTGAAAGATTGTGATCTGTGAAAGTGCTGTGAACTGTGAAAGACTGTGATCTGTGAAAGTGCTGTGAACTGTGAAAGATTGTGATCTGTGAAAGTGCTGTGAACTGTGAAAGACTGTGATCTGTGAAAGTGCTGTGAACTGTGAAAGATTGTGATCTGTGAAAGAGACGTACTGTGAGGGCTCACGCACGGCATGCCGCGTCGCGTCTGCAGTTCCAGGAGGACAGAATCTACCGGAACCTGGAGCCGGCGCTGGCCTTCCAGCTGGAGCTGAGCCGCATGCGCAACTTCGACCTGGCGGCGGTGCCCTGCGCCAACCACAAGATGCACCTGTACCTGGGCGCCGCCCGCGTGGAGGAGGGCGCCGAGGTCACCGACTACCGCTTCTTCATCCGCGCCATCATACGCCACTCCGACCTCATCACCAAGGTAACGCCGCGCCACGCCACGCCACGCCACCCCCCAACACGCGTGGCCCTGATTGGTTCTTTTTTGTTTTGCTTTGTTCTTTTGCACTGACAGTTATTGTTCTGTGGTGTTGTTTTTAACAAGCAGTCATCCAGTAAAATTTGATGGTATGGGTTTGTGGTGAGGGACCTGTGACCGGTTTTTATGCTCCCTCCTAAAACCCCTGCTCCCCCCCCCCCCCCCCCCTCCAGGAAGCCTCCTTCGAGTACCTGCAGAACGAGGGGGAGCGGCTCCTCCTGGAGGCCATGGACGAGCTGGAGGTGGCCTTCAGCAACACCCACGTGCGCACCGACTGCAACCACATCTTCCTCAACTTCGTCCCCACGGTCATCATGGACCCCTCCAAGGTCAGTGTGTGCGTCCCCCCTGCTCCTCCACCCCCAAGGCCCTGATCCTGGGTCCATGTCTGCGCACCTCATTCAACTGCCTGTCCCTGGAGATCTACCATCCTGTTGGTTCTCACTCCACATGTTTCTCCTCAGATCGAGGAGTCCGTGCGCTCCATGGTGACGCTCCTCCTGCTCCTCCCGCCCCAAGGCCCTGCTGGGTCCATGGTTGCGCCTCCTCATTCCCTGCCTGTCGGAGTCTTCCATCCTGTTGGTCTCCTCCTGTTTCTCCTCAGATCGAGGAGTCTGTGCGCTCCATGGTGACGCTCCTCCTGTTTCTCCTCAGATCGAGGAGTCGTGCGCTCCATGGTGACGCTCCTCCTCGTGTTTCTCCTCAGATCGAGGAGTCCGTGCGCTCCCTGGTGCGCTCCTCCTCGTGTTTCTCCTCAGATCGCGGAGTCCATGCGCTCCATGGTGACGCTCCTCCTCGTGTTTCTCCTCAGATCGAGGAGTCGGTGGCTCCGTGGTGACGCTCCTCCTCGTGTTTCTCCTCAGATCGAGGAGTCCATGGTGACGCTCCTCCTGTTTCTCCTCAGATCGAGGAGTCCATGGTGACGCTCCTCCTCGTGTTTCTCCTCAGATCGAGGAGTCCGTGCGCTCCATGGTGACGCTCCTCCTCGTGTTTCTCCTCAGATCGAGGAGTCGGTGCGCTCCATGGTGACGCTCCTCCTCGTGTTTCTCCTCAGATCGAGGAGTCGGTGCGCTCCATGGTGACGCTCCTCCTCCTGTTTCTCCTCAGATCGAGGAGTCCGTGCGCTCCATGGTGATGCGGTACGGCAGTCGGCTCTGGAAGCTCCGTGTCCTGCAGGCCGAGCTGAAGATCAACATCCGCCTGACGCCCGTGGGCACCGCCATCCCCATCCGCCTCTTCCTCACCAACGAGTCGGGCTACTACCTGGACATCAGCCTGTACAAGGAGGTGACCGACCTCAGCTCCGGACAGGTACTTCTGCTGCGCTGCTGTGTCCAAACACAGATACTGCATTTAATATCCTGCTTAAGTTACGAATGAGCCCAGCTCTATACATATGCCTTAAGACATTTATGAATGAATTATTTACTGTCAGCCAATCAGTGGTTCGGTGTGGTCTCCCATCATACGCACTGAGCTGTTGAGTGTGTCAGTGGCTCTGTGTGTTTGAGCGCTTCCTGTGCTGCCCCCCCCCCCCCAACCCCCCCCCAGATCATGTTCCAGTCGTACGGGGACAAGCAGGGGCTCCTCCACGGCATGCTCATCAACACCCCCTACGTCACCAAGGACCTTCTGCAGTCCAAGAGGTTCCAGGCCCAGACACTGGGGACCACCTACGTGTATGACTTCCCCGAGATGTTCAGACAGGTACCGCCTCCCCCCCTCCCCCTCTACCGCCACGTCGCCCCGATCCTCACCCCCCCTCGTTGACCACGCCCCTCGATCTTCATCGCTCTTTCTGCCTCCTCGTCCTCGCAGGCTCTGTTCAAGATGTGGGGCTCCGGGGACAGTTACCCCGAAGACGTGCTGATCTGCACCGAGATGGTGCTGGACCCCCAGGGGCAACTGGTGCAGATGAACCGGCTCCCTGGCGACAACGAGGTAGGACAGTCTATATACAATTTTATGTTATTATATATATATATATATTTTATATTGCATTTATATAATGCTTTTTACACACTCAAAGTGCTTTACAGTGGTTGAGGGTGAAACTTTCCTCACCACCAATGTGTAGTATCCACCTGAATGATACATGGCGGCCATTTTGCACCAAAACGCTCACCCACACATCAGCTATAGTGGAGAGGGAGATGATTAGGGGGGCAGGCTGAGAGAGCCAGGTGGGGAATTTAGCCAGGACACTGGGTGGGGACCCCCTACTCTGCAGAATTGTGGGGTCTTCAATGACCACGGTGAGTCGGTTGATGATGTAATCGCTTTTTCCGCGCCCCCCCCCCCCTTGCTGCAGGTGGGCATGGTGGCGTTCCGCATGAAGATGAAGACGCCGGAGTACCCCGAGGGCCGGGAGATCATCGTGATCAGCAACGACATCACCCACAAGATCGGGTCGTTCGGGCCGCAGGAGGACCTGCTGTTCCTGCGGGCGTCGGAGCTGGCGCGGGAGGAGGGCATCCCACGCGTCTACGTCTCCGCCAACAGCGGCGCCCGCATCGGCCTGGCCGAGGAGATCCGACACAAGTTCCAGGTGGCCTGGGTGGACCCGGGGGACCCCTACAAGGTGAGGCCCTGGCGTCGGGGGGGGGGGGGCAGATGCGTATTTTAATTACTGGTGCTGGTCCAAAAGAACCGTTGGCCCAAGAAGAGCCATTTACTGTGAAGCTGACATGACATAAGCTCACCTGTGGCCCTTTGTGTACGCAGGGTTTCAAATACCTGTACCTGACACCCCAGGACTACACCCGCATCAGCTCCACCAACTCTGTGCACTGCCAGCACGTGGAGGAGGGCGGGGAGTCCAGGTCGGTCATTTCTCTCTCTTTCTTTAAATTATTATTATTCAATTATTATCATCATTACATTTAAATGTTTTGTGTGTTGTCCCTAAAATAACCAGTTAGCCCTTTAAGGTGTAAGATCACAAACATGTTCTTAGCTGAACATTGTAATCAGCACAGGAAACTAACTTTTTGCATCATCATGTTGCCCCCCCCCCCCCAGGTACATCATCACTGACATCATCGGGATGGAGGAGGGGCTTGGCGTGGAGAACCTGCGGGGGTCCGGCACCATCGCCGGGGAGACGTCCCTGGCGTATGACGAAATCGTCACCATCAGCATGGTGAGTGGGCGTGGCCAAAATGGTGCCGTCCCACGGGAAATTTGGGTCACGTGTGTTCAGGTGTGTCGCTGCAGCGTGTCTGTGCTGTGTGTGTCTGTGCTGAAGCGTGTCTGTACTGTGTGTGTCTGTGCTGCAGGTGACCTGCAGGGCCATTGGGATCGGCGCCTATTTGGTGCGCCTGGGCCAGCGGGTCATCCAGGTGGAGAACTCCCACATCATCCTCACGGGGTCCGGCGCCCTCAACAAGGTCTGTCTGTCCGTCCGTCCGTCCGTCCATCTGTATATCCATCTGTCCTCCTGAGTGTTTCTGTGTCTGCAGGTCTCCTGTGACCTCTTTAGAAACGGTTTCCCTGTCTATATATTGGCAGTTGTGGATGGATTTCCCGCTGTGCAAATTCAGTGTGTGAGAACATTATGGTGAGGGGAACAGGCTGTTGAGATGAGCTCCATGTCCCATTCTGTGGGCCACTGACTCAGACTCAGAAAATGAGGTCCAGGGTGATCCCTCAGAAATGTGCCGTGATCATGTGGAGGTGAAAAATGGCGTCCCGCTGGATAACCCTGGCACTGTTCGTCCCACAGGTGCTGGGGCGCGAGGTGTACACCTCGAACAACCAGCTCGGGGGGGTGCAGATCATGCACAACAACGGGGTCACGCACTCCATCGTACCGGACGACTTTGAGGGCGTCTTCACCATCCTGCAGTGGCTCTCCTATATGCCAAAGGTACCGCGTTCCTTCCCTAAAAACATTTGTAAAATTATGGGTTTCCCGTCTTCTATTAAAAGGACTTCATGTCCCTAAATGTGCTGGTTTTCCCTAACTTCCATGGTACTTTCATTTGTGCGGTTTTTAACTTACCTATAAACCGTGATATAAAATAAACCGTTTCCTTCAAATGTTGCCTTCGCATGGTTTGTATTCCCTAAAGTGCATTTTCTGCCTGTTTCCAGTTTAAAAAGTGTCTTGTTCCGTAGAAATAGCTTTACAAAAAGTGCACTGAAGTGTTCACTTGTTCCGTCTAAAAGTGCATGTACGTTCCTTGATTCTCATGAATAATGTTGTTGGTTCCTGTTCCCTAAATGTGAGGGTATCTGTTCATAAACGGCAGGTTCTGTTCCGTAAACGTGAGGTACTGTTCCTAAAGTAGGGCTCCTGTTCCCTAAACGTGCGGGTGCCCGTTGTGTCCTTTCAGAACAAGCACAGTCCTGTGCCGGTCCTGCCGCCCACGGACCCGGTGGAGAGGGAGGTCGACTTCACCCCCACCAAGGCCCCCTATGACCCACGCTGGCTGCTGGCCGGGAGGCCCCATCCCAGTAAGACCCCCCCCCCCCCGCCCACCCGTTCACCCCTCTAAAATAGAGCCGTGCCTGTGTGTGAGGTCACGCACGGTCCTCAAAGACTGCGGGACGAGGAAAACGTTCCCAATGCGAAAACGACACATCCTGCAGGATCCCTAACATGTTCCCGTGTGAACACCACAGACTGCGGAACGTGTAACACGTTCCTGTATGAAAACCAAAAATCCAGCAGTATCCCTAACATGTTCCCGTATGATTACCATAAAGCCCGTAGTTATTTAGAACACGTTCCCATATGAAAACCCTCGAAGCCTGCAGGGGACGTGTATCACGTTCCCCGTTCGACTGCCACGAGGAAGACCTGCTGAATATTTCACGCGCTGAGCATCGAGTTTTGATGTCGGGCCGCTGGTATGACACACGCCCGGGCATCAGATCGGCTCCGGTCATCGCCAGTGCGGGGCTCACACGCGATACGCGTGCCCTGGGGGACGGGAGCCGGGGGAACATTATTCTTTAAAGAGGAGGGTGAGGGTGGCCATTATTCTTTAAAGCGAAGAGAGAGGAGAAGCACTCTCGCGGCTAATCCATTCCTTTCTCCCATAATGAGTTTGAATAAATGGAAGTGAAGAAGTGGTGCCCAGGGCCGAGGTGTGTGATTGGATGCCGTCTTGTTCCGCAGCGATCAAGGGCTCCTGGCAGAGCGGCTTCTTCGACCACGGCTCCTTCATGGAGGTGATGGGTTCCTGGGCGCAGACTGTGGTGGTGGGACGAGCCAGGTGAGTGTAGACCCACTGAAACTGGGGGCCACCTGGGAGGGGGATGCGGCAGTTCCGGGGTTTGCACCGTAGCTGGTAACATCTGAACCCTAGTTTGGCACACCAATTAGTAGCTCAATGAGATCTCTAGCTGTTGAATGAGGTGCGCTTTGTTAGGGTTGGAGTGGCAAGCTACAGGACGGTAGACCTCCAGGAACAGGGAATATTTGGGCAGCCCTGGTCTACAGTCTAACAGATTACTACAAGTCTTGTACCTTTTTGATTATTGGATGCAGAATGTGGAAGTATGCCGAAGATAAAGTTCCCGCAATGTTGTATTTCTGAAACTGAAAAGCGTGTCTATCTATACATGACGGGAGATGTCTCTTCAGGTTAGGAGGAATCCCGCTGGGGGTCATCGCCGTGGAGACGCGCACTGTGGAGGTCACCGTTCCCGCGGATCCGGCCAACCTGGACTCCGAGGCCAAAGTGAGTAACTCCTGCCCTCCTTTCCCGCGATGCCGTACAAGTCGCCATGGCGATCGCAGGCGAGTAAAGCGAGATGACCTTTCCCCTTTGACCCCCCTGCCCCCCCCGTCTCTCTCCCCAGCTCCTGCAGCAGGCGGGGCAGGTGTGGTTCCCGGACTCGGCCTTCAAGACGGCCCAGGCCGTGCGGGACTTTGGGCGCGAGCAGCTCCCTCTGATGGTGTTCGCCAACTGGAGGGGCTTCTCCGGAGGAATGAAGGGTACGCGCGCCGCGTGTGAAATGCTGGAACGATGGCGGTGTCGGGGCTGCTGTCAGGTGGCCTCGTCGTCCTAAACGTCAGTTTCAGTAGTGTAGCGATTTGCCTTAAGGCCCTGTATCAAAGCTAGACCATGTCAATGTTGCTGATTGGCCGGCAGCCCAACAGAGTGGCTCGTAATTGGCTGTGGTGTCATGTAGAGTGGGAGGAGTTTCTGCCAGCGTTTCATTGTTATTTCATTGCGCAAGAGCAGCTCTTGTTTGTGTAATGTGCACATCGATGCCCGCATAGCTTAGCAGGTAGACTAGAGTGGGGAAAAAAGCCAGTGCATCTTGGCAGCACACACTTACGGAGGAGAGTACATGCTTATATGAAGAACGAGTAATATGTAATATGTAGGAATGTTGGCGCTTGCGTAGTTTGATTATGTGAGGGATTCTGGGATGTGGCGGGTTCCGTGGCGACTGACCCTGTTGCCATGGCTCCCTGCGCCCCCTCAGACATGTACGACCAGGTGCTGAAGTTCGGGGCCTACATCGTGGACAGCCTGCGGGAGTTCCGGCAGCCCGTCCTGGTCTACATCCCCCCCCACGCCGAGCTCAGGGGGGGCTCCTGGGTGGTGATCGACCCCACCATCAACCCCCTGTGCATGGAGCTCTACGCCGACCGGGAGAGCAGGTGGGGGGGCGGTCAAATGATCAAATAAATTCAGTCAATCAATCAATCAATGGGCAGTAGTGTGGTATCATGGGTAAGGAGCTGCTCTCGTGACCTAAAGGTCACAGGTTCAATTCCCAGTTAGGACACTGGCGTTGTGGAGTTTTGGAGCAAGGTAGTAATTGCTTCAGTATATATCCAGCTGTATAAATGGATGCAATGTAAATACTATGTAAAAAGTTGTGTAGATCGCTCTGGATAAGACCGTCCGCTAAATGCCTGTAATGTAACGTAAATAATCGGAACCCCCTGCCCGCCCACGGCTCTGATTGGCTCCTCCCTGTGCAGGGGCGGAGTCCTGGAGGCGGAGGGCACGGTGGAGATCAAGTTCCGCAGGAAGGACCTTCTGAAGACCATGCGCCGGATCGACCCCCCCTACGCCCGGCTGGCTGAGCAGCTAGGTACGCCCCGCCCCGAGGCTGCGTGGAAGTTTTACCGGAAAACTCCGTAGCGGTCCGATCCGTTAAAACAGGGGGTCCTCAATCCTATCCAGAAAGGGCCGGTGTGGGTGCAGGCTCTTTGTTCCAACCAAGCCGTTAACACACCTGCTTCTACCAATCAACCACTAGAGTCCTTGCTGAGAACCTCGATTAGTAGAACCAGGTGTGTTGTTGCTGCTTGGTTGAGACAAAAAAGCCTGCATGTACACCGGCCCTTCCTGGATAAGATTGAGGACGCCCTTGCATTAAAACCAGAGCCGGTGTGACAGTTGGGTCGGTGGTTTTATGACACGATCATCGCCCCCCCCAACCCCCCCCATTTGAACAGGCACCCCGGAGCTGTTGGAGAAAGACCGCAAGGAGCTGGAGAGCAAGCTGAAGGCCCGGGAGGAGTTCCTGCTGCCCATCTACCACCAGGTGGCAGTGCAGTTCGTGGACCTCCACGACACCCCGGGGAGGATGCAGGAGAAGGGCGTGATTTCGGTGAGGGGGGGCGCCTCCTCTTCTCTCCTGCAGCGTGTGATAATATGCACCTCCATGACTCCCGCTTGCTCTAAAAGTGTCTCCTGCTTGACCTCAAGTATCCCTTCCGGAGATGGAATATGCTGCAGTATACTTTTCTTTTATTTTTAAACATAACATTTGACAGGAACAAGTCATTCAGCCTGACAATGCTCGCCATTTCCCCACCACTAAAGTGCACTTAGTGCTCTGTTTATTTACCAACTAGATGGTATCAAGCACTGTATCAAGTGTGGTCTTGAAAACCCCCAGAGTTGCTGCCTCTACTACATGACCTGGAATACTGAAATAAAATAGATAATTTCAATACTTCACAATATGTGGGCAAATGTGTAAAATATTACCGCTTTCAGACTTTGCAATATTTATATATTTTTTTAAACACAGCTGTGAAATATGTTTCCAGAATATACTACATATTCTACTGGCACAGGGGTTCGTTTCACTGTTATATTTTGTAGGCTGGGTGAGTTTTTTTTTTTTATTTGCTACTTTGACTAACTGCCGAGTTTGGTCGCAGGACATCCTGGAATGGAAGAACGCGAGAAGCTTCTTCTACTGGCGTCTCCGGCGCCTTCTGCTGGAGCAGGTGGTGAAGGGCGAGATCCTGCAGGCCAACAAGGAGCTGAGCGATGGGCACATCCAGTCCATGCTGCGCCGCTGGTTCGTGGAGACCGAGGGGACCGTCAAGGTGCGTCCGAAATTCGTCCGTTACGGAGACGGGAGGCGAGAGAGCTAGCCTCTTGGCTACATTATTAGCGTCCTGTTACACGGAGCAATGTCCACGAAAGTTTTGTTGCTTGCAACGCGTTGCTCCGGTGTCATTTCAAGCAATTTACCGTTACACGAGGCAATTCGCAAGAAATTTGAATCGTAGTCAATCGCCAGTCAGAATAAAGTGTGTTACGTAATCTCATTCGATAATGCGCGGATACATTTAACCGGTATTTTTTGTAGTATACTTAAAACTTGTAAAGGAATTTACGGTTGATACTATAACGGTATATTATTCGCTAAGTTATTGTTCTTAATATCATCGGCAGTCCTTTCAACAAGGAAACGAAAACCTTTATGTCCCAATTCTGGATCTTCTTTAAAATGAGGAGGGAACAGCGTATGAGTTAAATTAACGTTACAGCTACAGTTACAGAAAACGTTGGTACATTCGTCTGCGCGCGACCCGTGTCTCTACTCTGATTGGCTATTGCATGAAACCAGGTGCATTGAAGTTGAGCTGCTCGGAAGCAGTTGCAACCAAATCGCATTTGCGTTGCAAGTAAATTGCAGTGGTGTTTTTTAAATGTATTTATTTTTTGGTTTTATTGTATCTCTGCACCACTGCCTATGAGGGTCCCACCCTCAGCATGTCCCTGAGAATGTTAAATAGATTCAAGGCTCAGAGGAGGTTCTGTGGATGGGCTCTCTTGCAGGCATACCTGTGGGATAATAACAAAGTGGTGGTGGAGTGGCTGGAGAAGCACTTGTCAGAGGAAGACGGGAACCGGTCAGCCATCAGGGAGAACATCAAGTACCTGAAGAGAGACTACGCCCTGAAGCACATCCGCAGGTCAGGAATATCACACACACACACACACACACACACTCAGGCATGCTCACGTACACACACTCACTCCTCACTAACTCGCACACACATGCTCTCTTGCGCATGCACTCTCTTCTTTCTCTCTCTCTCTCGCACACACACAAACATGCATGCTAATGCACACACTCACTCTCCTCACTCATACACACTCTTGCACACACACTCTTCTCTCTGTCTCTCTCACACACAGTAGAAGCACGCAGGGCATACGTTAAGCACAACAACTGAACCATTCAGCATTTGGCGTACAAAAACACTTCTCTCTCTCTGTCTTATGACCTCAGCTTGGTCCAGGCCAATCCAGAGGTGGCCATGGACTGCATCATCCACATGAGCCAGAACATCACTCCCTCTCAAAGGGCCAAAATCTCCCACCTCCTGGCCACCATGGACAGCGCGACCTCCACCTGACCTCCGACCTTTTCCCAGGATGCACCAGGGGGGGGGACTCCTTCCAAAGCCCAACTCTAGCGCAGCTCGTGAACTGTGGCAGTTGTAACGCTGTGCTGGTGACCTGGTTTCCCACGGCGATCGGCCAGGACCGACGTTCAAACCCTCTGTTTTGTTCTCAGGATTAAGATACGACTTCTGATTGTAACCACGCACAAACCCTGCCGACCCCAATGCACACTGCAGTCCTGCCACTGTGTGTACGTGGTCCACTAAAAAAAAAAAAGATCCCCTGTACCCCCATTCCGTTACTAGTCACATTTTTCCTCTACCTGTGAATGCAAGCAAGCTGCCTGAGGGGAATTACTACCGTTGTGCCATCAGAACATATCGAATGTTTAAAAGCAAGGGGGTGTCCAGTCTTTTCCGAAAAAGGGCTGGTGTGGGTACTAGTTTTTGATTTAGCCCAGCACTGCGACACCTGGTTCTACTTATCGAGGTCCTGATTGAAGACAATGATTAGTTCATATGTAAAATCAGGTGTTGCAAATCTGCACCCACGTCAACCCTTTTCGGGTAAGATCAGACACCCCTGTTAGTGTGCCGTGTTTCAGTGTGCGATCAAGATGGAGGATGCCAAACTCGCTTCGATGCGTCTGAAAGAAGTGGGTTCGAAGACTTGCCAAATCTCAGCCTGTCCGTGCTGCATACTGACGGGACAGCGATTCCTCACACGTGCGAACTTGCCAGCTGTTGTATGCATCAGCTGCCGGTTCAATCTTCAGGACCAGAGCGGACCCGGAACGCAAGATGTCGACAACAAAAGCTGTTTGTTCTCCTGCTGATACCAAAGATATGCTTTTTACCGCGTTAAGTGTTCGAGCGAGGGTGCTCAGTACGCACTGTGGTATCTTTGACGATTCAAGAGAACTGATTTTTATACTCTCCTCTACACCAGCATTTACCTCTGTCGCTTTTTTTGATCCTCCACATGAACGACTGTGTAAATGATAAGCTATCGATCTGACACTTCCCTGAGACGTTTGCTTTCAGTGAGTATTTGTGCAGGTGCTACAGGCTATGGGAAGTAAAGAAAGGGGCTCATATCGGAATGAGTCATTTGGACTCGCTGCAACACTGTGTGTGTGCGAGCGTGCGTGCGTTTGTGTGTGCGTGTGTGTGCGCGCGTGTGTGTGTATCTGGGATGTATATACACATTCTCTGAATAAATGCCAGTTTCACTCATCGTCTTCCAACTGTCATATCTTTGAGCTGAGAATATGAAACGACCGATTTCCTGCAAGTGTGAGTGAGATTTTATTTTTGTATTTCGGTCTCATTGCTCAGAGTGTATAAACTATAAAACAAATGCATTTCTGAATTCATATTCCTTTTATTGTATTGAAATATTTCTAGTGTTTCAATGGTTTATTACAAACCTACTTTTACAGTGATTTTGAAACATGGTTTAGTTTACTTCAAGTTGTTTTGTATTTAGATTAACACAAAATAACTTGAATGTAAAACCGGAATGATTTTTAGGAGTAGACTTTTTACACTTGGGATATTGGCTCCATATATTATCACAGAAACTTTGGATCAAGGTGCAACGCAGGTAGTTTTAATTATGACACCAATATGAATCATAGAAGATCCAAAATACCGTTGGGGTCTTTGAATTCTTACATGGCATTAGCAATCTGGCTAAAAATTAAAATCGGTAAGTGACACTGTACTTTTCAATCAATGATATTGGCAAGTCTGGATGGGTTAAAAGTGAAGTAAATTAATTTATGATTTATATTTTCTTTTTTCTTTATTTTTTTTTTTCCTCCTGTTCCAAGGAGGGATGTCGCACCTGCAGGGGACTGTAAACCGTGCTTTAAAAACGATGCCTCTCGTACATTTATAAATATAAATTAAAAAAACATATACAACACAGTAATACTGCCTAGCACAAATACAGTAAAACACGGGTCTCTGAAACTACAGTTGTTAGGCTAACGTTGACCGGAGGTAAAGGAAACAAAAGTATTTCTCCCGCTCGACCGGGACGCCGGTGCCTTGTTCACAAGAGTTTGTATTTACACAGTCGAGTATGTTCACGTAGAATGCCATGACAGCGACCCACCCCCCCAGTTTTGGTTGTAGGTCCTCTGAAGTTCTCTTTGCTTGGCAAAGTTCGATCGTCAGCATCCATAAGTATGACGTATAGCGCTCCTAACAGGAGCCGCAGGCCCCAAATTTATTCCACACAAAAGCCTTTTTTATTTGACGTGTTGCGTACTCTCGGCTGTGAAGGGCTGATTCGATATTTTTCCGTCGTTGCTGGTTTTCGCTGTGGTGTTATCTTGATGTGAATAAAAAATGTTTTGGGAATAGCCACATTCCTCTCGGAAACAAAGGGACCAGTTTGAAGAAATGTCCTCAGTTACTGCCACTGGGACCACTGAATGAGACATGATTTAATTTTGGGGGATGGGGGGGGGTGGTGGATGGGGGCGAGGGCTCCAAAATTATTATGATTTTTTTTAACCGCTGGAAGTTGAGCATTTGGTTCCAGAAGTGGGATCTAGAAGTTGTACCAATGTGGAAAAGTGACTTAAAAAAAAAATTTCTTTGCTTTGTTACATCGGGTTTATTTCAGTAAAGCTGCTCCCTCCTGTGTGCTCCTTGCTCCTGTCCGCTCCTCCTTTCTGTCTGCTCCTCTCTCCTTTCTCCTGCACACTCCTGTGTGCTCCTTGCTCCTTGGCACTCCAGCTCCTGTTCGCTCCTGTCTGCTCCTCTCTCCTGTTCGCTCCTGCACGCCCCTCGCCCCCCGGGGGCAGTGATAGAGCAGGGCGATGGGTGCTGTGTTCGAGCAGGGCGATGGGTGCTGCGTTCGAGCAGGGCGATGGGTGCTGTGTTCGAGCAGGGCGATGGGTGCTTTGTTAGAGCAGGGCGATGGGCTTGCTGCCTCCCTGCGGGCCCATGTACTGGGCGGAGACACTGTCCAGCCCGCTGTACGCCGCGTACAGACCCGTCACCTGCAGGTCCGAGAAGGACAGCCCGCTGCCGCCGGACGCCCCCGCCAGGCCCCCCCCGGCCCCCGCGCCCGCCCCCCCGCCCAGATCGCAGTCGGACAGCCGCAGCGGCGAGTTGCTGAAGGCGCCCAGCGTCTCCAGGTTGAAGCTCTCGTCCTTCATCTCCTCCCACAGGTTCCCTGGGGCACAGAAAAGGCGAGTCAGGCTCTCCCAGGTAAGCGCTGTGTTCTCCAGTACTGCTCGAGGGCACTGGCTATTCTGACCTGCCCGCTAATCCCTGGTAACGAAGCCAGGGCAAATTGTGGGATTGACCTGGCGAAGCAGAAGGACTTTGGTGTCTAAAGCTAATCCCAATGATAATAGGAATTTAAATTTAAGCATTTTGCGGATTTAGCCAAAGTGACTTAAAGTAGGTGCATTTAACATGGCTTAATAAAATGTATTGTTTTATCTGCATAGCGCCTATTATTATTTGGATGTGTTTATACAACTTTTAAGCCATGTCCACAGCACTGGTTGGTCGGCAGTTTTTTTTTTTTTCTCTCACTCCTTTAACTTATTCTGAGGATCAGATTTCTTAAGGTGTCAGATTACAAATGTGTTATTAGAATGTTCTGAACTGAATGTGCTGATGTCACAATCGCCACTGGTAACTGAAAGCAATGGAGTTCTAGAACACCGACTCAGAAATTTGAAAAAATAACATTCCAAAAAAATAAAAAAACAACCCTGCTCTTCAAAGGGTTAAATCGAAGAGGCCCACCTTGTAATGCGAAGTCCATGATGCTGGGATCCAGCGTGTCGACCTCTGCGGTGACGTCGCTGTGCAGGCTGTAGAACTCGTGGGGGGGCTTGCCGGGGTGCTGGGCGAGGGGGCTGTGGGAGAGGTCGGGGACCGTGTGGAGCGGGGGCGTCTGGGCCGGGGCGGGGGACCCGGGGGCCAGCCTGGTTTGGGCCTGGAGCTGGTGCTGGTGCTGCTGGTGCTGGTGCTGGTGGTGGTGCTGGTGCTGGTGCAGGGGGAGGCACTGCAGGGACAGGGTCATGACGGGCTGGGGCTGCAGCTGGGCCGGCAGGGTCAGGCCGCCGGTCGGGCCGCTGGGGAGCCGGGTCACCCCGGGGTCACACGGCTTCCGTCTGCAGCTCTCGGGTCGGTCCGTGATCAGCTTGTCCAGCTCGTCTGTGGGCGAGCGAGCGAGCGACACACACAAAGGAACAGCTTAGAAATGTGACTGGCTTTTTTTGGGGCTGCTGCACACTGGAATCATTGCCATAGTCTTGCATCCTAGTTTGTCTATCTCAAAAAACTTCATTCCTCCTCCTTTAAATCATTTCCCTTTTTGTCTTCCTTTGGAGACACCAGGCTTTGTGCCTTTGGAACCACTGCAGTGCCACGTTCTCTCACCCGAAGGACCCAGGTGTGCGGACCTGACCTGCACTCTCCTACCTGGGTTGGCCAAGCTCTGGTGGACACCCACCCAAAGAGACATTCATACTACAGAACGGACCTGTGCTCTCCTACCAGGGTTGGCTATGCTCCAACAGACTCCCATCCAGAGAGACATTCAAACTGCAGACCTGACCTATATTGTCCCTACCTGGGTTAGCCATGCTCCGGCGGATGGCCGGTAAGTCCTTGCGCTTCCACTTCTGCATCTCCTCCTCCATCTTGTCGATCTTGGCGGGGTTCAGGGCCCAAAGGCAGCCCTTGCGGGAGGAGCCGCTCAGCTTGTTCTCCACCTTCTCGAAGCACTTGTTCAGCGACAGGTTGTGCCGAACCGAGTTCTTCCAGCCGTCTGGTGCCGTCTACAGAGGGGTGCAAGAAAAGGATCTTTTGAGTCATCTGGAACTTACGAGTAAGTTACTCATCCCTTCCCCTTATTCCAGTTCACCCCTTATATCCACAAAAGAACCGGAAAGAGAATTTACCTTGAAGTAGGGGAAGTGTTCCTTCATAAAGCTGTAGATCTCGCTGACGGGGAGACTGCCCGTCTTGCTGTTCTTTAGGGCCATAGCAATCAGGCAACTGAGGGGACATCAAATGGAGTAAAGTTTACTATTCATTTAAAGATGGTCCCTTTGGCAGTGAACTTCTCACCATGCTAGTGTTTCCTTTCCTGGGTCATGGGAGTCAGGATGTAGCAATCATGCAAATATGTACTTCCTAGTCAGGGCCAGATTATAATTGAGCTGGCATTCCCAGAATTCCCTTTGGGCTCACCTGTAGGAGTAGATGGGCTTGGGAAAGGACTTTGGCTGCAGGTCTTGGTTGCTGTGTGGGGCGAGTCGAGGCTGGTTGAAAGGGCCCTGGTTACTGTAGGAGGTACTGCTGTAGAGGCCTGCGGCAGAACACTGCGGAAGAGACATTAGCAAATTTCTCATGAGTAAATTTGGATTTTAGATTTCATCGTGCTCAGTCCCCATAGCAGCTCCCCACTTTGAACAACAGGTCTTTTGGAATGTTTTTAAAATTCTCAGTGTCGGTGTTCTAGAACTCCATTGCTTTCAATTCCCAGTTGTGACGGTTACATCAGCATTAGAATGTGCAGTTAAGAACATTCTAATCACACATATGTGATCTCGCACACGATGCGTGTTTAGATGGTAGATGTTCCTGAAGGGTTGTACCTGCTGGCCAGTCTGCGCAAGGGTGAAGACTTGCTGTGGAGACGGCTGGTAGACGGACGGATGGGACTGGAACCCCGGGGAGGGCTGTCCGTTCAGGGAGTACGACGACATCTGAGGAGCAGGGAGGGAGAGAGAGGCACAATTTGTGATCTCTGTATCCTCCCCGTTGCGCTAGACAAGGGTGTCTTTGTTCGTTTCATCTCAAGCCACATAGGTGTGTGTGTTCTCCTCTTCGCTACACACGTTCAGACACAAGGGTCTAACTAAATTCCCAGAAGGCCGCACTGTCTGTGGGTTTTTGTGGTTTCCAATTAAGGCCTTGAGAACAAGGTGTGTGTGTGGATTCTTTAGCCAATCAATGACTGGAATGACCCTCGGGGGCCCAAATACTCGTCAGACACTGCGGCCCTCCAGGACCGGAGTTTGGCGCCTGTGGTCTAACCGAAGCTGTTCGCCGTAGGCCCCGTCGGTTCCAACTCACGTTTCCGCTGTGGCCGCTGATGCCGCTCATTCCCAGAATGCTGTTCTGCATGTTGCTCTGAAGGTGGATCATGGTCGCCTGTCCACTGGACACGTTCATGTTGTTAAGCTGGGCTGCAGGCAGAGTCCACACACACACAATATGTCATTTTCACTGGGAGCCTCATCAACAGAGGAGCCAAGTTGTCGCAAGCCCTCCTTGCCTCCTGTCCCAAACCCTGCCCCAGCTCCTCAAAAGCAGCCCTAAAATAAAACCCAAAATCTGCTCCAGCTCCTCAAAAGCAGCCCTAAAAAGCCCCCAAAATCTGCTCCAGCTCCTCAAAAGCAGCCCTAAAAAGCCCCCAAAATCTGCTCCAGCTCCACAAAAGCAGCCCTAAAAAAACCACCCCAGTGGTCCTGGCGGACAGACGGACAGGTGACAGGTGCACACACCTGTCTGCTGCTCCAGCAGGTTGCCCTGCGCGGCCACACTGAAGTCCAGCCGCCCCGCCGTGGTCATCTGCTGCAGCCGGGGCACGTCCACGGACGTGAGCCAGGACAGGGACTGCAGGTCCCCCGGGAGGTCGTCCTCATTCAGCTGGGACGGGTCTGTGGTCAGCAGCCTGGGGGGGGGGAGCAGTGAGTCTCAACAGACAGTCCAACACTTCACTATATTTCATATTTTATATATATAGACAACCATCACGCAATTGTCAGACTACAATAAAAAATTCATTCATTTTTTGTATCCAGTCTTGGGCATGCTTGGATGGATTTATTGATCTTTATGTGTAGAGCGATGAGCAAAAAGGCTACTATCCCGATAATTTGTTTAAAAAAAAATCAATTTCTCTGTCTAAAACCAATTAATTACTTCAAGAAATTTGAAAACGAAAAAAAAAACCTCCCCCCCCTTTTCAGTTCACTTATGCACCAGCAAAGACGAGTGCCTGGTGCATTTTTAAAGGGCTTTTTTTCAGTTGTTCCCCCAGTAGCAACTGAAAACAAGGAGTGACTTTCATTTTTATTAATCTTCTTTGCTGCCTCTTTCTTTCCTCCAAGACAAAACCAAGTTTCCCTAAACAAGCGGCAAATGATCCAAGTTATAAAAATTCATCAACTTTGTTTTGAGATCATTCTTATGTTTCATGAAGCATTTCTAATATAATTAAAAAGTGAAAAAATGAGGAGTTTTAAAGTGTTGAAATGAGTGAAAAACGGTGAAATCCTTCGCTGAGGATTTAAGATTAGATGCAGTCACTTGAGGTCAATGGAGGCTTAAGAAGGAATCCTCTCTCTCGCGCGATTTCTTATTTCTTTTGTAAACGGAGACTTCTTGGAGGGAGGAGGAAAAAAAAAAGGGGGAACTTCTTGAATCCTCTCCAGTCCTCTTTTCCTACACTTACTGTAGAAGAGTGCAATAATTAGGGAGTCGCCATGACAACCCTCGCCATTCAGTTATTTCGCGAGCCTGGGCACTGTAGCTCCCCCACACCCCCCCCCCCTCGCCCCCCCCCCCCCCACTCCCCAACCGCAATCAGGTGACCGCGGTCCCTCTCTCGTCATTGGCCGAATCGTAAATAAACAGCGGCCTTGAAATCATTTGAAATGTGGAGTATAGGCACATGTTGTTTTGCAACAGTTGGCCCCTGTCTATTGAAAGATGATCGCCCATTGTGTCCCGAACGCCAGGCTGCCGGGTGACACGTGGCTCTATTGTCTGACCCTTCCTTGATTGTCTACTCCGTGTTTTTTTTTTTTTTTTAGGTTTTTTTTTTTTTTTAACCAGGCCCCCGTGCATTAATCTGCCGGAATGACAGTCCAGACACAAGGGACGCAAATGAGAGGACCATCTGCTTCCCTGTCCCCCTTCTCCATCCCAGTTCCACCTCCTTGCCCCACCCCCCCCCCCCAGTGGTGCAATAGACAGGGTGGTGGTGGTGGTGGGGGGGGGGGGGCAATAGGGTCAAGCCACAGCGCTCACGCAGCCTGTCAGCCGATAAATTACATCATTTCACCCCAAAAAAAAAAAGAAAAAAACCTGCCGTGTGGACACCGCGGCTCGGAGTGTGGCCTTGGCCGCCCGTGCCGGTCGGCAGGGCTTATGAATAATTAGGCTCTTCCATTCAAGCGCGCGCCCTGTTCAAGTGAAACTCGTCGTGCCGTTCTGCTTTATGTTCCTCCTGTGATGGCAATTTAACCTTTGAAATTTGAATCTGTAAACCCCCCACACCCCCACCACCACCACCCCCATCCCCTCCCATACACACGCCTCCCCCAACCCCCCACCCCCTCCCTCCCATTCACACAAAACACTTCCTCAACTGTTATCTGGATTTCCTCGTTGAGCAATCAAAATATTGACAAACAAAAAAGGCTGCCATGGTGCCCTTAATATACAAAACGTTTTTCTTTTCTTCCACGGGAACAGTAGTGAGAGATTTTGAATGAACTATTCTATTAACTGCCGCTGTTTTTTCCCCCCACCCCGTCTACTAACTTCACCACGGGTAGATATAATGGAATTTTAAAAAAAACTCCTTGAAGTCTAACTGTCAGACAGCCCCAGAGCTTCACCTCAACGCATCTGAATACAATCTTAAGACCCTGTTAGATAGATTTTTTTAAAAATGGAACGGTAGCTAGGTAGAGAGGTCTGTTATTTACTGCCTGGATACGGTGGCACGTTCCAGTGAGTTGTATTTCATTCTGAGCCAGGCCTGTCTTTACTAAAGGTTATGAAACGGTAATGTGTCAGGTGGGTGTGGAAAAGATTGTTGCCATAGTTCAGTTTGTCCTTTCATTTCCCTATGAAATACAGCACACGGGTTTTCTGGAACTGATAGTACTCGCTGATAAGCCTGCTTTCCTTAATCCAGTAGACGTGCGCTTTGTTTCATAGTGAAACGAAATGGAAAATATATCGATTTACATTTAAAAAAAATAAAATTTCCTTTCTTTTCTTTACTTTCTTTCCAAGCATAGGCCAGCCAAACAAAAAAATATATAAACATCTATACATGCACCTTAACAATCGCAGTTCTCTCTATCAGTTTAAACATTCCAGTGTATAAACGAATATTACCGACAATTTATTATTGAATAATAATTTTGTCAATGAAAGGTTGTGTATCTTCTCCATTGTAATTTCTGCATATTGTTAATTAAATGAATTATAAAATTTAATATTTATGCTTATTACCACATTGTAATACACCCATATGCCATACAACTCAACCCACATAAACTCCTTTAATATTATTCATCAATCAAGTATGAAAATATGAAATCAAATGTACAGTATGTCTACGAGTATAGTATATGACTATAACTTTCAAAATGAACAAGCAGCAAGCTGTGTTGCTAATATCAGATTTCATAGTACTTGCATAAACTGCTAGTAGCCTCAGACATATAACCTTCTCATGTCTTACCGTTAAATGTCCCACAAATAAAATAAATGTCTCTCATACAAACCTGAAATTCAACATTGACGTAAACAGAACTGCTGTACTCCCCTGCGCACAGACACACACACACACACACACACTATCCACCGTGCTAATTCACTGCATTACCGGCTCAATCTGTCAATCATGTGTCGCCAGGTCAACACCCAAAGAAACACGTACAGAGTAAACACCACACGTTCTACCTCAAGGTTGTAAGGCGCTCTTGCAGGGACTGATTCACCCAATCGCAACTATTTAGGCTAACCATAGTAATGCAAAAATAAATAAATAAATAAAACAACACCAACAAATTCCATTCATGTTGCTTTCTGTTATGATGTAACATATTCTACTGATTTCACTCAACAAATGGCAGTGGCAGAGCACTGCAGTATTTTAATGTGAGTGAAACTGCACTGCATATATGATCCATAATTACATCAGTCTAGGTTTTCTCTTGCCTTTAAATTTGTGTGTGTCTGTATTTGCAGGAAAGAATGAAACCTGTAAAGAATTTGTACCGTATCAAGATTTAAGCACATTCCTTATCCGTGGGCCACAAAATACTAGCTTGAACTACTTCTGTGTTAACTTCTGAATAGGGGAGGCATTCAAAAAAATTTTTTTAGGGGAGGCATTTACTGTACATAAAATTTTGCAGCACTAACAAGAAATCCTCTTAACAAAACATTAAAAAGGTGCCTTCCCTGCCCAAGAGTTATAGCCTGAAGCATCAGTCATAAGCATGTGATTTACGATAGGAGTAATTCATTCAGACTACACAGGAACATCACCATCAACACACAGCTCTCAAAACAAACCAAATATGGATGCATGGATCACATTTTTCTAAAGAAATTTTAGTACCACTAACGCTGTCAAAAACAACTGGTTTTGGCTCTCGCTGGCTCAAAATTAGAAGCACACTGATAAAATCCTACTACTGGGAAGAGTAGTGCAGATGAGGCTACAAAAACTATATAACCTGGAACAAAAATATTAACAATGCCCCAAAACTGGAATTTCACAGTACAGTTGAAGTACTCCGCATACTAATTTTATATTTGGCTTTAGAGTTTCCACAAGTTCACACAATTTATCATTTTCAGAGCCCAAAAATCACAAGTTCATCAAAGTCAAAGTTACGAACAACACTCGTAATCTCACAAGGCGAACATACGAAAATGCCGCGGTGAATTTGTAAAACGGGTTAGCATCTGTTAGCCGCATCTACGGGCTACACACGTCACGCACTCATCACAGACGTCGGCCGCGAGAACCAGTTGCCCTTGAGCCCCTGACAATTAAGCAGGAGACAGAATATTCCCGGTTAATTAAATTTCGGTTGTAGTCACTGTAGCATGCAGCTGTGTTTTTCAAAATACATACTTGCGGTCACTGGAATGCAAGTATGCGCATGGATGAGCGGTTTAAAAAAATAATAAAAATAATTAAATTCATTTTGTTTGCTCAGCGAGGCAAAGCGTGTAGTGTCCCTGTCCTTCAGGCAAGTTTAAAAAGAAGGCAGTGGAGCAAGCGTTTTTTCCCAGAGGTTTAGCTCTCCTAATGCCCCCCCCCCCCCACCCCCTCCTCTCCTTTCTAATTGGAGGCCACTTCCCCCTGCAGTGACCCCGGGAGACCCCGTTACCCCTGACCCGCCCGGGCGAGGGGGTCCGGGTCTCCGTGTGTCGGCAGCGGGAGGGTAAACAGAGCTGATGGGTTCTGACGGGTCCATTCAGACCGAAAATCATTTATTCTCAGGGTTTTTTTTTTTTGCATACAACCCCACCCCCCCCCCCCACCCCCCACCCCCCATCCAACACACACACACACACCACCACCACCTCCTTTTTTTTTAAAAAAAAAAGGAGCTGTCCACACCTAGAAGACAGCGATTGTACAATAGCAGGGGGGTTGGTTCCCTGGCGCTTGAAAAGTGTATCTCTTGAACAAAAAGTTTAAACACTTGATGCTCAAAAAGTATTTGAAGTAATTGTGTCATCATAACATAGGTGTGCCAAGCCAGGATTTTAAAAAGTTAAAAAGAATGAACAGATAAATATAAGCTATTTCACATCAAGGACCATGTTCTTTGACAAGTTTCGATAATTTAAATTAAAAAAGCAAGGCACTGTCCCATCACCAGCAGTATAATAATTAACTTTGGGTACCTGTAGTCTTGAGGTGATGGGTGGTGACTTTGTCCTGAATTTCCAAGAATTTCTGACATCCTGGAAGTAATTCCACTTTCTATCATTTCCTGTGGGGAAATTTGACGTGTTTGTGTTAATTGACAGCAATTGCACTGATAAAGAATATGATCTGATATTTCAGCAGTGGCAACACAATGTAAAAGATTTTAAAAAAATAAATACTTCTGTCCTAAGAACCCCTGTTCTCGAATATTTCTAGCAAAATGGTTCTACATCTTCTTAATTTAGTGATGATTTATTTTCATTCTACCCATATCCTTAATAAAATTAAAACTCTTGGCATTCATTGATCTCTTAAATTACAGCAGAAATTGTTACTTACACAAGCAGATAGCTCGATAAATAGCTTGCTACATGTAAAAACTGAGAAAGTTAGACTTCCTAATCTGGCTAACATTAACCTAAATGTTTGGAGAAATATTTTTAAATGAAATAAAATCTAAAATTTTGGATAACTGGCCAATAGGCCTGAAACAACGTAATCAAACAAACTAGGCATCAGACCATCAAAAATCAGACGACCGCTGTTGACGTTACTTTATAGCTGACATAAACTAACGTTGCCAGTGCGTAACTAAGTTACAACTGTCATCCTTGCTTGCACAAGAATAATGTTGCAGTGGAGTGACATTACCTAACTTGCCATTTAGCAGTAAACAAAAAATAATAATGCCACAAACGCACGCCAAATATTTTTTTTTATCATGAATGAATAGCAGCTGCAGAACTCTTACCTGTCTTGTGTAAGCCGTAGTTGGGATGGTCTGATAGTGCGTCTGCGTAGGGTATTTTGACTGCGCACTTGTTCTCCAGACCGTTTTTAAATTTCCCTCTTTGGCGCTGTCCAGCAGTCTCTGTCATGCGCAGTGCTCCGTCCTTGCTGTTCGGTGGGCAGGGTCACAAAGACTTGTCCGATTCAGCGGATAATAACCTTTAAGACATCATCAAGCCTGCAAGTGCCCTGTATCGATCTAGCTAATGTTAGGAGACTAGTTGCTCGATTTCCCTTTAACAACTCCTGTTTTGGTAGTTGACCGAATTGGACGCGTTATTCTGTTCAGATGAAACCGGTACATTAAAGTTAGCTAGCTAGTTACACTCCAAAATCTTGGCTACAAGCCGACTATCGGCATTACTGATCTCTTATAGATCTCGTATTGTAGCTAAAAGCGGATGACTAGAATTAACTCGCAAAATGAAAATATAATTAGTTAGCCATTTCTGACAGACTGACAGCTTACGTAAATCGTTGATAACAAGCGAACAAGTATTGAATTAACTTTTTAAAAGTTGCTCGTCATTCACAAATGAGCAGTTTTGTGTCAGGTGTTTGTTTTGGTTGGCATGTTGACGTTATTATCCAAGTTATCAAAATAATGATGAATGTATTGCACAAGTGCACTAAGTTAGTTGATCACCAATTAGCATGCTGGCTAACAAAGTAAATAGTTAGGCATGCATTTTAAAGACTCTAAAAATAAGATGGTTAACGAGGGAAGCTAACTAAGCACCATGTAATATTTCAACAGAAGCCAGCTACAGTAATGAAAATCCAAATAATAAGTTAGCTGTCCATCAAAGTTAGTTAAATGAACAGCGACTAACTGAATATTTACGCTGCTGATCAGCACCTCTCTATTATATTTTGCAAGACTTCCAGCGGTTAGCTAACGTATTTAACTAAATTAATAATGTTCAAATGTAGTTTCTGTTCTTCTCTTTAATGTAACGAGTCCCGTGCAAATCCCTAATAGAACTCCTTCAAGGCAGAGTAGTTTCTTCGCTCGCGTGCCTTTCGGCTCCTAGTCAGGAATGAATGGCTGAGAATAAAGCCGTTGGTGCTTGCTGAGAATTTCTTTCCCCGCCGCTGCGCCCGCGCCTCTTGCCGGGAGCAGTAGCGGGAAAGGTGGCTCGGAAGGCGCGTTGGGGGTTGGAGGGGGCAGATGAAGCTATCAGCTCAATTTGGGAGGCTACAGAGGTGCTACAAGTCATACCAACTCCATCCCAAAACATTACCAATGAACGTTCGCGTTTTCGGGAACATTTGCTGAACTTTTCTGGCACAATTGCTTCGAATGTTAAATGGGCTAAGTCATCTGGGCGCGAGGGCAGTTCTGATTCTGATGCAAAATAAATAAATAAATAATTAGCTCGGCAACAGGTGCTAAAACAGCTAAATAAATGCATATAAATAAGAATAAATACATATTTTTGAAATGTAAGTTTCGGTACACCTTCATTTCATGCGTGAAAGCGGAATATACCCACAAGATTGTCATATGGCTGCGCATATTGTGTCTAAAATGATGAAGGTAAAATGAGACCGCACATTATTGCAGGTTTGGAAACTGGACTTTCGGGTGCAGTCATTGTACATTTTTGTGCAGTAGGTGTACAGTAAATAATTATACAGTAAATGTACATCAATAGGACCAGTCTTTGGCGTAAGAGGACAGCCTATGGTATGGACCAGGTGGAGCGGTGTTAGATATTGGCTTAATAATAAAAAAAAATGGATATAAAATAGAGCCTTTGGAAAAAATTTTGTCCAAAAATTGTTCTGTTTTCGATTGTCTCAGGAAAGGTAGCCTTTTCAAATCAACGGTTAAAAGGGCTCTATCCAAAAGTAATTAATTTAATATTAAACTCACATAATAGCACAAGCCGTTTATTCATTGAACGTTTTTTTTTATTATTATTATTATTTCAATGCGAAAATTCTTTCAAATTCAAGTAACCACAATACAACTCTTTCTTGAACCAGCCGATTGCCGCTGATAGATGTAGGCCACTAAAAGCATTTTCAAACTATGACTAGTGTTTTTTTTTTCCCCCTTCTTTGGAGGAAATAACTGTATCCTTTCAATAATTTGCGCCTGGTCTCGTTTAATCCTATGGGGAACGAGCCTGTGTCAGCGGTCTCGCCCCCAAGGGACACTACAGATGGTGAATCGCAGTTTCACAATGGGCACAATCAATGATTACATGCATGGACGTAACGGACAAAAAGACCTGCCTCTTAAGTCCTCGGTGTGCACGAGGTCCTAGAGCCCGAAATTTACCTTTAAAAAAATAAAAGAGAGAGAGAGAGAGAGACAGTCTTGTTCGTTTATTCGGGGCCTCAAGCGCGGCTGTGTGGACTTCCAGTTGATCTTGGCACCCATTTGAATGCCGAATGCATGCGCTTCGTGGTGACAATGCGCAAAAGAACATGGTCATTTTAAGTAATGAATTAGGCTTTCATTCCAAGTGATTTTGCATACCTTTTTTTATACACCCATAGTTCCACTAAGTAGTGGAATGCCAAATTAACTTTTTTTTTTGACTATGTAATCTTAGGCTACTATAACCTCATTTTTGAGTGAAGCTCGCAGAATTTTATTTGAGTTTTTTTAAAAGAAGCCCAACTTGCGGAAAAGCCCTGCGACGTCTCTATTATTTTAGATGACCGTTGAGTGCTGAAGTGTCCGCGATGAAGGGCCGGAACATGACTGAGACTGATAGGGCACGATGTGTGGCCACGGGAGACAATGGTGTCTCCACTTCAGGGGCAGTAGACCCGAACGGATTCTCCCCGAAAAAAAAAAGTGCTGCGGCCATCTCTCGCCGTTATTGGGCAAACAAGGATGTCCTAGTAAAGGACTCCCCGTGGTTGCGGGCCCCAGAGAAGGGACTGTGATGGCATTTAAAAAAATATGGGAAGATTCTCTCCCATGCTTAAACGCGGATAATGGGAACAACGGGAACCCCCTGTGAGAAGCGGGCGGAGTTTGTTTGCCCTGTTTTTGTTTTCGCTAAGTGTTTACCAAAAACACAATATGTCACAGAGAAAGGAAGGTCAGTTCACCCTTTATCCGGCTCCCTCGGCCGTCCTGCCGCGAGGGTCAGTGTGCCCGGGACTGACATGTGACCCGCTTTAACCTCCTGATTGGAGGAGGCTGCTACCACACATGATCTTGTAGCTGGGGAAGACAGTGGTGCTTGTAGGGTAGGGAGTGGTGCTAATCAAATGTAACGGTTTTTTTTTTTTGAGTGGGATTGGACTAGCTCGAGCCCTAACCAGCTGTCTGGCTGCTAGGCAAGCACCGGCTTATTTGCTGCCTGTCAGATACAGAATCTCGCTGTTAGGACTGATGCACAGGTGACAGAGAAGCAAGAAACCTTTCCACCATTGGTGCATGCAAACCAGTTTAAACCGGAAGCTATTTTAGTCGATAAACAAATACCTGACGTCATAAGTCATTCAGGAGCAACAGGTGACACCTATTTATTTTGCTGTAGAGAGATAAGCAAAATTTCAGTTAAATGAAAGTGATTCTGTTTTCCGAATTTATAAATGACAGCTATAAATGACACCAGTCTGCCGAGTGATTGTAATATTTTGACAATTTATAACAACATAAAGTTAAAATTCTTTTTCATATTTGGACCCATGCAGGTATTTTTTTATATAACCATCTCCCGCTTCTCAGTGCTGGCCAGGGATATCTTTACCTTAACTTCCTAAAGGGAAATTCAGTTTCTATTGTTCTATGTGAAACTGCCCAGTGTAGTTATAAAACAAAATTTTTTAGCATTAAATCTTTCCATTAGTCTAATTCCAGTAAAACAAATATTGGCACGGCCCTCAAAAGCTAAAGAATGGCGTCAAAAGAAGATAATCTAAAAACTTACTTCAAAAATAAATCTGTACCTTTTTTGCAGCTAGCCAACAAAGACTTCTCACATTGACTTTATGCTGAGGTCCTGATATTAGGTTGTTACCTGTAGCTATTATTTTTAAAAACTAATGTAGCATAATGCTAATAATTGTATACATCTATGACTTAGGACGGAGTGTAGCACAGTGGGTAAGGAACTGGGCTTGTAACCGAAAGGTCGCAGGTTCGATTCCCGGGTAAGGACACTGCCGTTGTACCCTTGAGCAAGGTACTTAACCGGAATTGCTTCAGTATATATCCGGCTGTATAAATGGATACAATGTAAAATGCTATGTAAAAGTTGTGTAAGTCGCTCTGGATAAGAGCGTCTGCTAAATGCCTGTAATGTAATGTAATGTAACTTAGAAAAGCATCTCAGAGCCAGGTGCTCCACAGGCTATTTCCCTTGTCCCAGACCAGATCCTTATGCCAAGAGACATCGAGCACGCGCAACCTTCAGGGGACCAGTCGTGTTTACAGAGGAGGAGGTGTTGGCCCTCCAGGACGTGGTCTTAGAAGGTCCCAGACCCCGGGGGCCCTGCGGAATTAGGTCAGGATAGCTCCTGCCTCTCCGGGCACCGCAGGGTCGGCTGTGGCTAATTGGTGGTTGTTTTTCGTCCGTGATAAGAGCCAGTGGTCAGAGACACCAGGGAAAGGGGGGTGGTGTGGGGGGGGGGTTTGGTATTGGGGCTCGGCCTGTTACCCCCAATTAAGGGATTAGGGGACAATAGGGGGTCCTGAGCTGGAGCCAACAGAGGAGCAGAAATGTGCTGTATTTTTTTTTTGGGGGGGGGTGGGGGCGGACAACAAGGACCACTCAGCTGTCAGTTTGACTCTCTTTCTCTCTCTCTCTCTCTCTCTCTCTCTCCCCTCCCTCTCTCTCCTCTGACAGGTTAGAGGCCCTGACCGATTACTCTGACATACAAAAAAAGTTTCTCAAAATTTTCAGCCCCAAACAACAGGCTTTCTTTACTTCTGTGTAAAAACATAAATAAATACAATAAAGCATACAGTAAAAACATACAATATATATTTGTATTTATACCAGTAAGGGAATTGGCCTTGGCCTTGTAACTGAAAGGTTGCAGGTTTGATTCCCAGGTAGGACACTTGGCACCCATTGATAATGCAAATGTTTATTAAAAACAGCTGTGTAAATTGTTCTTAATAGGGAGCGTGTGCTGAATACCCAAAATGTAATGAAATGTATTTAAATATAGTGACGGGACAAAACCGAAATTGAATGCATTTTATTACTGCTATTTTATGAAATTAATATAATCTTTGTTTTAAAAAATATGTACTCATGACACCTGTGTTGGGGGGCTGAGAATCAGTCCCATAAAAAGGGTGTTTGTAGCATTGAGGCAGCTAACAACAACAACAGCTAACGGGTGTCAGCACCAGGAATTTTCTTAAAAATTTTTTAAAAATTTTTTTTTAGCGTAGTCGCACAGAGAACCCAGTGAAGGAGAAACGGTCACTAT
Organism: Anguilla rostrata; assembly: GCF_018555375.3. Taxonomy (NCBI): domain Eukaryota; kingdom Metazoa; phylum Chordata; class Actinopteri; order Anguilliformes; family Anguillidae; genus Anguilla; species Anguilla rostrata. The sequence goes on along the minus strand of NC_057942.1, from coordinate 4,018,665 downwards.
CAATGCAACCGTGCCTCATCGGCACGCAGAAAAACACCGGCCCTGTCATGGTGGGGGGGGGGGGTGACTTCAGTAATCAGCTCCCTTCTGTCCCCAGGACACGGTCTGACTGGAGCTGACTTCTCTATGCCTGTTTGGCACCCTGAACGAGGTGCTGTTAGGACAGTAAGGAAGGAGAGGGGGTGGGGGTGGGGGGTAGGGAGGAGAGCTCTGCTCAGAGTGGTCTTCTTGGTAAATATCTCATTGCCCTCCCCCGCCCCTCCCACCCCCTTTTTTTCCCCTCTCCAAACGGTCTGTGCAGGGAGATTTGTAATTGGCTGGATTGGCTTACCTAAGATGTCCGCCAATGTGCGGAAACCATTGCGCGTTTACCTCCGTTCTGCGGGAGGTTGACAGGGGTGCCTTCAAGGGATTCAGAGTCGAGGTGGAGGTGGGGGGGAGTGGGCGGCGGGGAGTGGGGGGGGGGGGGGTCCCAATGGCACTGACCCCTAGTGACCAAGGTCTTGACCTGGAGTTGTGTTCCCTAAAGAATACCGGCTTTCACTTTCTGAATGAGAGACAGGAAAAGACCTCTCCTCATTCACTCTCCAAACAATACCGAAAGTAACGTTCCCCACTTGTCAGTGCATCTGCCCCCTACAAAGTCCTTTGAAGAAGCCTTGATCTTTGGTACTGAAGATGAGCTACTCCCATTTTCCACCTTCCTCTTTGATTAAAAAAAAAATCAATCAAAACTTACATTAGACTACAACTTAGACTGACTATCAGACCAAGAAGTTCATCATGTTCAACTGTTGGGACAGCAGGCTTGTCAACTGCCAAGTTATGGCTTGACGTTCTAATGCTCCTCAGTACGGGAGCGTGTACCACGAGGCCTGTGTTTAGACACTGCCTGTGCCTCCATTTTGAGATGGTCTGAATCGCCTTCATAGATTCTGTTGTGAGGAGGGAGGCTGGGTTGTAGAAGGTGCTAAATGCAGTTCGGTTGATGTGCCACTTGGAGCCACTTGTTGATGGTCCCTCGAATGCATCAGGCAGGGCTGGAGGAGGTTGGGGGTGCGGCAACCCAAATTTTTTTTGTGTTGTTTTCTTTTCATCCGTTTTTTTCTTTTGCTTTTGAGCTGCATAGTTAGTGTTCAGTGTTTTTTTTTTTTTTTTGGGATGATCTACTTCCTGTTTGTAACCACACCCTGATGAAGGCTCGGGTGAGCTAAAAATGTTCAGCCATTTTTAAACCTTTTTGCCATAATAGAATAAAGACTTTTAACTTACCACTACAATGTGCCCCGGGATCAACTTTTTTTAGAATTGTCCGACAGATATGAAATTAGGGGAAACTTTTCCAAAAAAAATCTTTTCTATTGATGCCCAGCCCATTCTGAAGAGCACCTGTTGAGTTTTACCTGAGTACTGCACTGAGTAGTATTCCCAAACTGTCTCTCATTAACCTTAGTTTTAACTTCGTTGCAGTTCTGATGGCCAGTCGGAGTTGTGGGGTGGACAGAAATGGCGTACAGGTGGTATTGCCTGAAATCTGTTGGTAGTTACTGGAGGAATGGCATTGACCTTGCCGTTTGGCGGTGACACCAGTGAATGACTAAGTGATAGCCAACCCCCACTCCACTCCACCCCCCTCCCTCGCCCTTTATCTGGCTGCCCCCCCCCCCCCCATTTTAAATGACAGATGAAGAGGAGGGCCAGGGACCGGGCGGGAACTGTCTGATGCGAGTGTTATCATCTACCCTTCGCGCTCAGCGTGAAATCTTTAATGGGAAGATCAGCCCCTGTGAATCCTTGTGTAATTGGATTTGCTGGGGCTCGTGCTAAGTCAGGGCCCAGTGGGTAGCGCAAAGCTTGTTAAGTCTGGACAAGCATCACTGATGCTAGGGGGTTGTGGTGGATGGGGAGGGTGGGGGGGGGGTGCAGTGCAAAGGTAGCCCTGACAGTGGTTTTGGTTGGAAGGGGGGTGGGGGTGGGGGTGGGGGGGGGGTCTTCTTCTCATCGCTTCATACAAATAGAGTGATGTTTTGGAAATTCCAGAGCCCGGAAAATGCATGCCTTTCTCCTTCTGATTATTTCTGCCTTCATGGCAATGACAATACTGCCCAAGAATGATCAACAGGTCTCTACCCACCACAAACTGGGCATTTATCTCCAGTTATATTCATTACATTACATTACATTATAGGCATTTAGCAGACGCTCTTATCCAGAGCGACGTACAACAAGTGCATAGGTTTCATGATGTAGAGGCGCAAAAGAAACACTAGAGTGAAGTAAGGATCGTAGTGCCAGAAGTGACCACATCGATCAGGACTCCAACCCTGTAGAGTAAGCTTGTTCAGCAAGCAAGAATCCTACCAAGTACAAACTAGCACTGGAATCACACCTAATCATACAAAAACAATCCTGCCAGATACACTAACATAATCAAATTATCCTAGCTAGATACAGTGAGCTGAACTATAGGCTAGAGAGGGGTGGGGAGAGGTGCAGCCTGAAGAGATGAGTCTTCAGTCTGCGTTTGAAAGTGGTGAGATTCTCTGCTGTTCTGACCGTCACGGGGAGGTCATTCCACCAGCGAGGGGCCAGGACAGACAGCAGACGGGAGCGGGAAGTGCAGACGCGGAGAGGGGAGGTGCCAAGCGTCCAGAGGTGGCCGAACGGAGAGGTCTGGCTGGTGTGTAGGGTCTGATGATCCTCTGAATGTACCCTGGTGCTGACCCTTAGCTGCCTGGTATGCAAGCACCAAGGACTTAAATTTGATGCGAGCCATAACAGGCAGCCAGTGGAGGTCAGTGAGCAGGGGGTGACATGGGAATGTCTGGGGAGGTTGTAGACCAGACGCGCTGCAGCATTCTGGATGAGCTGCAGGGGTCTGATGGCGAATGCTGGCAGACCAGCCAGTAGCGAGTTGCAGTAGTCCAAGCGGACAGGACCATCGCTTGAACCAGGAGCTGGGTTGCGTAGGTGGTGAGGAAGGGGCGGATTCTCCGGATGTTGTACAGGAAGAACCTGCACGTTCGACTCACCGCCGTGATGTTCTGGGAGAGGGACAGTCTGTTGTCCATCACCACTCCAAGGTTTTTTGCGGTGGGTGATGATGACACCACAGTGTCCCCCAGGGAAATAGAAAAGTCGAGAAGGTTAGAGGATGGAGCAGGGATGAAGATCATCTCCGTCTTGCCTGGGTTCAGCTTAAGATGGTGGTTATCCATCCAGCTCTGGATGTCCCTCAGGCAAGCAGAGATGCGAGCAGAGACCCGAGTGTCAGAGGGCGGGAAGGAGAGAAAGAGTTGGGTGTCATCGGCATAACAATGATAGGACAACCCATGGGCAGAGATTACAGGACCAAGAGATTGGGTGTACAGGGAGAATAGGAGGGGACCAAGGACAGAGCCCTGGGGAACTCCTGTGGCAAGGGGGCGAGGTGCTGATACTGCACCAGCCCAGGCGACTTGGAAGGAGCGACCGGAGAGGTAGGACTCAATCCAGTCCAGTGCTGTGCCACAGATCCCCATAGCTGCCAGGGAGGACAGGAGGATGGGATGGTTGACGGTGTCAAAGGCAGCAGAAAGGTCTAGGAGGATCAGGACAGTTCAGTTCTTCTAGAGCACTTCTTTTGAATGCAGTGATTCCTGTGCACATACAGTATATGGACTCTTTGTGTGTGTGTGTGCGTGTGTTTCTGCATGCCTGGGTGTGGGTGTGAATGCATGCGTACATTCATTTGTGTGTGTGTGTGTGGGTGAGCAGATCAGTCTCCCACTAACCACATGCACACTTACAGTGTGTTATGTCAGTAATTACAGAATTAAGCAACATTCAAAAGAATATATTTCCATACACCTGAAAGTGAGTCTGTCCCTTACCCCCCCTTCCCTTGTGTTAAAGCAGAGATATCGCATCGTATTCATGTCGTGACTCAAAGATGGATCTCATTCCACGCCAGCCCGGCTCTCTGTCTGCTGAAACGCGGCTCTTCCGCCTCGATCAGAAAACCCGTAACGTTAGAGTCCGCTGCGAATGTTAACAGGGTGCTCGCGTTTAAATTTTAAAGAGGGTAACCGAGAGGGTGACGTGTCGGTCTGCAGCCGCAGTACCGCCACCTCGTCAGCAGGGGGCCAACGCTTCCCCCGATAACCGCCTTCCAGTTCGGAGTAGGACCCATAGATGGGGCATCTTATGCGGGAAGTGGCTTGCTTTCGGGAGCTGTGTACAGATTTTGAAGGTGTCCTGCCAATTCTCACGTTAAATCTTGGGCCATGACCACTGTTTCCTTCTCAGTTGAAGAGGTTTTTGGTGTCTATTTACACTGCTCAGTTACGCTGTGTCATAGACTCCCATTGGATGTGAAGGCATTACACTGCTGGCATTTAGCAGATGACGTCGTCCAGAATGACTTGCACAACTTTTATTTTATTTTATTTTATTTTTTACATAGCATCCATTTATACACCTACAAATATACTAAAGCAATTCAGGTTAAGCACGGGGGGCGACATAGCTCAGGAGGTAAGACCGATTGTCTGGCAGTCGGAGGGTTGCCGGTTCAAATCCCGCCCTGGGTGTGTTGAAGTATCCTTGAGCAAGACCCCTAACTGCTTTGGCGAATGAGAGGCATCAATTGTAAAGTGCTTTGGATAAAAGCGCTATATAAATGCAGTCCATTTACCACCTTGTTCAAGGGTGCCACCCACAGTACCCTACTTGGGAATGGAACCTGCAACCTTCAGATTACAAGCTAAGGTTCCCTACCCCATTATTCAGGACTTCTGCTCATCTTCCAAATCTGAGAATTGGCCTTCCCCGTAGCGCACATGGTGCTTGGCAGCGAAGAGAGGGTTCGGTGATTAGGGTGCAGAATGTCAACATCAGCCAGCCTGGGGGCCACCTTTTATATATTCTTATCGTGAGCAGCGGTCCAGAAAAAATACCACTGTCACCGGAGCTTCATACATAACTGCTCCCAGTGCTCAACAACGCTGAATCGGTTGCTCGTGTGTGTGATTAGCAAGTAATGCATCCATCTAATCAAAGATCAGTAACCGGATCCCTGGTGCCATGTAGGTTTTTTTTTTTTTGGTGCAGGGGGTGGTGGAGCAGATCGTGTTTCTCCATCCTTGTGTTACACACACACACACACACACACACGCGCACACACACACACGCACACACACCGGCGGAGTGGTCACCCAGGTGAGCACTGAATAAGATCTCCCCCGCCTCTCTCCGGTCATGAATGATTAACCGCCTCGGTGCCTCAGTGAGCGGCTCGCGGTGCGCTGGAGCTGGGTAACCGCGGCGACGCAGTGCCTCGAGGAACCGGGTGACCTGCGCGCAGGTTTTTTTTTTTTCGGGCGCGCACCGCTTCTGCCCCCCAGCCCAGAGCCGGAGAGCGACCGAGCCACTTGCCACGGAGTTCCGGAGTGGTGTGGACCAGGACGTCGGCCGCCCCCTGGGGTTCTCTAGGTCTGGCAACCTGGTGGACGGTTCGTACAGGCGCTGTAGACCGTTTACCATGAGAGGAGTCTGCTACTGCTAGACGGGACAGAAGATCACAGCCTTTTCCAGGGTGGAGAACAACTACCGGGATATCCTCTGGTTATTAAAGAATACTTGACTGGGCACAACAGCTTTGGAAGATGCAGGTGGGAGTATTCAACACTTCTAAAGTTGTTTCACTCATAACATCTCTCTTGTAGATTGATGTGTTTTGTTCATTGGTTTCAGAAAAGTTTTGAAGTATTTTGAAGGCTATCCATTTACACTGTCGTGTACATCCTTAAAATTGATCTGATTTTCAGCATTTAGACATGCATGGACACAAAAGCCATTGTACACCTGATTAGATAATCCCTCTCGTGTGATTGGCTGCCCAGGTGTGCCAACTTTCTTTGGGCCCCTTTTGTTGTTGTGAGACTGACCCGTGTTTCAGTTTGCGATCGATTTGTGGGAGCTGCTCTTTAGCTCCTGAAGGAGGAACTTGCTCTTGCGATGTGAGCCTCCTCAAGCAGTCAAAGGGTTGAGTCGCTTGCCCATCGCTTGTTTGAAGACCACGTTGGATGAAATCGAGGCATAGAGCTTCGGGCTTGCCAGGAATCCACGATTTTCCTTCAGCTCCAAAGTTTTTGGAGTTGAAAGGGGCTGATTGTGGGGCATTCTGGGCGATGAGGACGAGCAATCGGGAATTTGGGGAGTGGGACGGGGGGGGGGGTGACGAATCGTAAGTGGGTCGTCGCCTCGTGTGCCAGTAACAGGATCTCGCAGTAGAGGGAAGAGATTGTCGGGGTTGGGCAGAGTGAGGCCGCCGGGCGAATGATGTCAGCGAAGGGAGGTAGGGTTTCCTGCGCGAGGACGGCTCGCCGATCCCGCCAGCGAACCGAGCTTCTGATTTAGAGCGATTTAGCTCTTACGTCCTCTGCGCCTCTATCTGTATCTCTCTCTCTATCCCTTTCTCTATCCCTCTCTATGTCTCTGTCTCTCTCTCTCACTCTCTCTATCCCTTTCTCTGTCTCTCTCTCTGTCTCTCTCTCTCTCACTCTCTCTCTGTTTCTCTTGTTCTCTCTGATTTAGAACGATTTAGCTCTTACTCCCTCTGCGCCTCTGTCTGTATCTCTCTCTCTATCCCTTTCTCTATCTCTCTCTGTCTCTGTCTCTCTCTCTCACTCTCTCTCTGTTTCTCTTGTTCTCTCTCTCTCTATCTCTCTCTCTCTCTCTCTGTTTCTCTTGTTCTCTCTCTCCCTCTCTCTCTCTCTGTCTCCCTCTCTCATTTTCCCTTTCTCTGAAGAGTGAGCTCACCTCGGCTCGGCTCGGCTCAGCTCTTAGGTGACACTGACACTCAAACCCAGATGACGGAGCGTTTCTTAATTAAGAGAGGGTTGGGCAGGCTCTGTGAGCACAGCGCCATCGTCGCGGAAAACCTATTTGTGTCTGGCGCAGGAAACACAGACAGCAAAAAATCCCTTTCTCCCCTCCCGCCACACCTCCCCCCCTCCGCCTCTGATGCCCATTGGCAAAGAAAACTAATGCCTGAGAATCACAATGGCCTGAGCACTGGACTTGTGAAGAAGGTTGTGGGTTTGAGATGCATTCTGGGTATTTAATCGTGGGTCCCCGAAGTACGGAAGCTCCATCAGCACTGTCCCTCAATACAGAGGGATTACGGAGTATATTCAAGGTGTTAGGCTGTAAGGGAGGCTATTAGCGCAGGTAATTTTTGCCAAACCAATGGCAAAGATACATTTTTTACTTACAAAATATGACCAAGTTTGAGGCAGGCGCAAGTTAGGGACCGAACAAATAGGCCTCACTGTGTGTTGGCTGCGGTGGCGCATCCGATAAAAAGTTCCCCCCCGTGAGAGCGGGGATGGCCTCGCCTTTCTACCCCCCACCCCCCACCCCCACATCGCCCCCCCCCCTCCGGCCGCTTCTGTTCTTTAACCATCGGAATGAGCCGCGCGGCAAACACAGGGGTTTCAAAGAATTCCTCACGAACCGTTCTTCGGCTGTTCGTGTCGGGGCCGCTGGGGTGGATGGGGGGTGGGGGTGGGGGTGGAGGGGAAAGACAGAGGAGCCCCCGTTCCCATGTTTGGATGAAGAGGAGGAGGAGGAGGAGAAGGAGGGGGGCAGGTTCAGCACTTGTGAACCCCACTAGCCCATTGTGAGATTGATTTTGACGTCTCGAATGGGCTGCCTTCAATGATATTGTTCACCTGTCTCATTGGCTTAAAGTGGGGGTAGAGTGAGGAGAGGTGGCCAGAGGAGGAGAGGGGCAGGGAGGGGAGGGGAGGGGGGAGGGGGGGGCCGTTATTGGAGTTGCTGACAGGTGGAAGAAAACCTGTTAGCCGACAAGCCCCCCCGCCCCCCTCCAATCCTTCCTCAGGGCCTGCAGACTAAGTAATGAAGTCCAAATTACAACACAGGATTGCTAAGAACAAGCCTCTATTGTCCGCCCCACCCCCCCCCCCCCCCCCGCACTAAATGAGTGTCCCAGCAAACAGCAGGCCACAGACCGTTATTCCACAATTTAGTCTGCCCCGTTGTCTTAAGAAGGCCTTATTTTAGAGGTTCTCAGATCAGACAAATACTGCACCCCCCCCCGCCTTTTCCACCCCTACTGCTCTCTCCTTTCCTCCATCCACTGCCCCCCCCCTCCCTCCCTCCGCACAACCCCCCATTAAATAGGCCAAATCTCCTCTATTGTGCTGGGAATGCCCAGTGTGAAATTCACTGTGACGTTAAATGTTTTCTAATGAATAATTACTGAAAGGATATGCAGGGAGAATATGTGTAATGGATTGTAGACTACGTTTTAAAAAACTTTTTTTTCTCATCCTCTGTATTTACAGAAAAAAAAAAGTCGCCTTTCATAGAAGTAACAAGAGGTATGGGGGGCGGGGGTGGGGGGGGGAGCTTTGTGTCAATTTGATCCAATGGATTATCTTTTTAGATGTTTTCTTTCTGCATTGAAAATTGAAAATCAAAGGATTGTTGCCCTATTTAAAAAAAAAAAAAAGAAAAAACGCTAAATAAATAAAAGGTTTTTTCTTTTTTTTTTTGCTGGTTGGAGTTGGGGTGGAGGGTTGGGGCGAGGGTGAGATGAGGGTTGTGGGGGGGGGGGTAGATATTGAGAAACCTGAATCGTGGGATTTTTTTCCCCCACTGCGCTTCTTCTCAAAGGTGGGGCTGTTTTGGCAGCCTTGCCCTCCTTGACCCCCCGGGGGGAAGCGGTCCCACGGCGGTCCGCAGCGGGGCCCATCGGGGGCTCTTGTGCGAGCGGGACGGTTTCGGCGGTATGGGGGTGTGAACCGCGCTGGTCCGCAGGCCGCTCACCCGCCCCCCCCCCGTGTCCCCGAAATCCTCCGCATCGCTCTGTTCACGCTACGCCATCAGAGGGCTCCGTTTTAAAAGCCGCGGTCGTCCCGCGATCCCAAAACATTTACGGCGAGTTTTTCCCAAATTCCCCAGATGCCTGATCATCTTCATTCAGCCTGCAAAGAAGCATCAAGAATCATCAGTCATGTGAATCGGACTGATGCTCTCTGTGCCCTAAAGATGCTTGTCCCTGTATATTTAGATGTAAGATTAGGAAAATATATATATACAATGAGAAGGTTTACAAGGTCTCAGCACGTGCATCTCCAGTGCCAGCAGACTGTAATGAGGTTTGCTTTACATTTCTGTCTCATTTTATTTGGGGAACGGCAGACTTTGTAGTCATGTACATTTAGCCGCTATCCAGCTAAACATTACACATCAACTATGAATGCCATACCTTGCAGAAGCAGCATGCATGAGGGTAAAGGTAAATAGGCATTATGGAATACAGTCCATGTCAGGCAGTACATTTTTTGCAAATTCCTGGATATTTCTGCTTGACGTTCATGCCCCCCATGACTGTGATGCTTGGTATGTTTGTTATGGGGGGGGGGGTTGTGCCAGTGAACTAGCTACCTCACTCTCCTGTGGAAAAATAGCATCGGAAACTTGCACTGGTTGTAGGATGAATCGTCTCCCTTAAATTATGGTCTTCTACCCCACGATAAAGAGTGGCCACTTGTTAAAGAGTTTTTGTTCAAAACAAAATAAGTTATTTACGCTTTTTGAAATGTGCACATGCGAGCGCGTCACGTATCGTGTGATTTGCAAATCTGGCACGTGATTGGCTGCCCGCTGAGCCAATCCCCAGGACTTTCTACACGGGCCTTTGGAGAGAAGCTGTGCGTGTTTGTATCCACTTGCCTGTCTCAGCGCCATTCTTTCTCAATTAAACGTGAACCCCGTTCTTAATTACACGCATGTCGAGCTCCGGTAAATAAGGGTATTATTATTTTAATTTGTTGGCACACCACAACAGCGGTGGCGCCCTAGCTGAAGATAGCCTCATTGGGAGGACAGGGGAGACATGGTATGAAAACCTCAGGATGGGGATTGTCCGTGGTTCACAAATGGTACTCACAGTACAGTACATTCCTCGCTTGATAAAGCTCTTTCTTGTCTGTACGGACACACAAATACAAACGATGAGCAAAAATAGTATTTTATATTTACTTTTAGCTGAGTGTCACAAAGACAAATCCATGGCATAAAGCTATAAGAAATAATGAATGTGAAATTAAAAACTAACCTTGTTTATGGACAAAATCCAATAAGTAAAAACAATATTCCGCCCTATGCTTCTTTTTTGTTCATAATTAACAGACAAAATTCCCCTAGCACTGTCTCTAAATTCAATAAAATGCCTCATTGGAGGATTTGGCTGGCGAATTGTATTTTATTTCTTACTGTAATGTTTTTTTTCTGCATTATCCCAAATAGTATAGGCAGCATTGGCATTTGCTATAACCACAGAGAGAGAGAGATGACGAGAGAGAGAGAACTGAATGCACATTCATTTATTAGACGTATCTTATTGAATGGCTGTGTACAAGGTGTTAATGGGTGGTGAGCGTTCTGGCGCAAAATGGCTGCCGTGCATCACCCAGGTGGGTGCTACACATTGGTGGTGGGTGAGGTGAGTTCCCCTTCACTGTAAAGCACTTTGAGCATTTGGAAAAGTGCTATATAAATGTAATTAATAATAATAATAATAATAATAATAATAATAATAATAATAAAAGGTGCGCAAAAAATAAATAAATACAAATGGCTGACCTAAGGATGCACTTTGGAGAGCTTTCGAGCGACGCGTGAACAAGAGAGCGGAACTTGGCACTCATCGCGCGCGAACCCTTGGCCAAGTCCGCTCCGCGCGCAGCTATAAAGATACCGGCCTGTATTTAATGGGCAGAGGAGAAGGGGTGATGTTACCGGATAGCTGTCGAGACGGACAGCTTGTCACAACAGTGGCCGCTGAAAGAGAGAGAGGGGAATCCGAAGACCTCCAGAGGGCGATACTCAGACCAGCGAGCTCTGTCACTGCCCTCACTTTTCAATCAATAAGTCATGATTGATTCTCTTCTGTTATTTGGGCTTTCTGGAGAAGAAAATCTCTTAAACCCCCCACCAAGCTGAGAGTCAGATGTGAAGACAGTCTGGCCAATCAGTAGCACTAATTTTTCAGTTATATTTTCCAGGTGGAAAGAAAACCAGGGCTAGATTTGGATTCAAGGGGCAGATTTGGGTATCCCTGGTGTAAACCATTGACTGTCAAAGTGTTCAGAATCTAGAAGTGCCACAAACTTTATTGGAAAGGGGCTGATGGGAAGTGTAGCCCAGAGTTTGTCAAGTGCACTACAGAATCTCATTGTCCCTCACCTCCCCTTCTGGTCTTGTTTTGTGGTGCTTTGCCTCATGAATGTGCCACAGGTATGTGAGTGGATGGAGCGTTTGATTCTCTCCTGTGATTGGTCGCAGAAACGGAAGAGCCACAGCAACCAGCTGAACATGGAGGGGTCCCTGATAGCTCGGGACCTCGTGGGCATCCAGGACTTCGTCCTTTTGGACCCCCACACCAGCGAGACAGCCTTCCTGGACAACCTGAGAAAGCGCTTCAGCGAAGACCTAATTTACGTGAGTAGGGGCTGCTTTCACAGGTCAAAGGTCAAATCTTCTGCAGCTCCCTGAATGAGTATGGGGTTCCATGATCAGAGTCATGTTAAAGTGGCGATCCTTAATATTTCCGTTTTGGTGGATTTAGCTAAATTTATGGTGACCGATGGTCACAAAGATTCATTTTCACACTCCAAATACCAGGGTTCCATTTGAAACAAAGCTAATACAAGGAGCACATAGAGTGCTTATTTTTCTTGGAAAATAATCCAGCGGTAGCATATTTCAGAGAACGAAGACTTCCTAGAGACAACCAACAATCGGTAATGACAAGCAAACATACTAAACTTAATTTTAAAGATAATTTTTGGATTTGACACCACCTGACACCACCAGTAAAAAATAACATATAGAGGAGAAATTTCAGATCACAAATTTCAGATCCAGTGTGAAAAGGTATCACGTGACATGTTTTTAAAAAAAAAATTTTTTAATTAAGGATTGCCACTTCAAATGCTAAAATGATCTACATCACTGACATGGCAGCTGCTGTAGCTGGGTGTGCATTTGAAATCTGTCGCTGTAAGCGGTCTCATCACTTACCGAAGGGTCAGACTCAATGGCCGACCATAGAGAACAATTGTTTCCTGTACCCAGGCCGAGAGATTATAGTCGTTCGTATCACGTGCTGCTCCGGCAATTGGCCTACAGCCATTTTAAAGCCCACACCTGCTGCTATAATGGTCGTAATTGGCGGCTAGTCACCGTACAACGTCGAAGAATGGAAAAGACTCTTAACTTCTCCCTTCTCCGCTTCTCCCAGACCTATATTGGCACTCTTCTGGTGTCTGTCAACCCGTACAAAGACCTCGACATCTACAACAAAAAGCAAATGGACACCTACATGGGAGTCAACTTCTTTGAACTTCCGCCCCATATGTGAGTGTACAGTACTGCATGGGTGTGTGTGTGTGTGTTTGAATATGTGTGCAGACAAGCAGAGGTTTTTTAATATTCAGTTCATTTTTGCAATTTAGTTAGCACCAACAGTGCACGGTAATCAACATGTCAACATTAGAGCGTGCGTTCCAGAAAAGCGCAGCTTTCTCTGAAAAGGCCATCTGGATAAATTTGCTTTGCCTAAAGGGTCATAACACAGGCACTTGTTGTCCAGTTATTATTTTCAGATAACTGACTCATTAGAAGGGGGGGGGAACCCATGAGAGATTCTGAAGCATGCATGTGCATGTGCAAAATGTTTGAAATGATAGAGATTCGAAAGCTTGAGATAACTGTCTTGCCTCTGCAAGTCATTTGGCGAGACTGTTCTTTAGGGGGCACTTCCAGGATTTGATTTTTTTCTTCCTCTCAACGCTTCCCTTGGTCCTGTGGCCTCTGTGCTCTCTCGCCAGCTACGCCCTGGCGGACAACGCGTACCACACCATGCTGATGGAGACCAACAACCACTTCATCCTGATCTCCGGCGAGAGCGGCGCCGGGAAGACCGAGGCCTCCAAGAAGATCCTGCAGTTCTACGCGGTCAGCTGCCCGAGCACCAGCCTCCTGCACAGCGTGCGGGACCGCATGCTCGTGTCCAACCCGGTCCTGGAGGTGAGAGGGCGGGGGGGGGATGGGGGGGGGGTACTCTGCACGCGTCTGGTCGCTCGCTCAAACTCCCCTTTCACCCGGTGTGGGGTTTTCCTTCAGCCCGAATTCTGACCCCTGGTGCACTCCTCTCTGCCACAGGCTTTCGGGAACGCCAAAACACTGAAGAACGATAACTCCAGCCGCTTCGGGAAGTACATGGACATCCAGTTCGACAGAGAGGTGGGGAAGGGGGTCATTATTTCCCATGCCTGACCACCAACCCTGGTGCACATGGATATTAGGTGGTACCCAACTGCCTTGGTTGTTGACCGTGGTCCTCCATCTTATTTTTTTAAAGGGAGAAGCTGTTGGGGGACACATTCTCAGCTACCTGCTGGAGAAGTCTCGGGTGGTCCATCAGAACCATGGTGAGAGGAACTTCCACGTCTTCTACCAGCTGGTGGAGGGCGGGGAGGACGGGCTCCTTCAGTCCCTGGGCCTGGAGAGGGACTGCCAGCACTACAGTTACCTGGTACAGGTGAGAGACACCCTCTCTCTCCCGCCATGACCTCACTGCCAGCTGGAGGCCTCCTGTTCACTTGGCTCATTGCTTGAGGTTCCCGGATGGCTTTATCCATGGATCCTATGACAGAGCGAATCGGAAAATGTCCCCTGGATTGTGCATGCATTTGATGCCTTTAATCTGTTCAAAGAAGTCAAAATATCCTCATATGTCAACTGGATGGGATTTTCCTAATGGGACAAAAAAGGTGGCGCAGTGGGTAACACTGTCACCTCACAGCAAGAAGGTCCTGGGTTCAATACACCCTGTAATCTGTATCTGAACCCGTCCTCTCTTGAACAGGGGGAATGTGACAAAGTGAGCTCCATCAATGACAAGAATGACTGGAAGACGATGAGGAAGGCCCTCTCAGTCATTGAATTCACAGAGAGCGACATCCAGGTAAGGTCAGAGACTGCTACCGTCTGAAACAGTGCTAAGAGTACTGTTTCTGAATGCAGTCAAGTCAGGGTTAATCCAGCTGACCAGCGGTGAGGAGAACCGCTGTATAAACTCACTCACGATTAAACTATGAACTTCTGCTCATGACTTTAAAAAATGTACCATTTATTTATTTGTTTATTTATTAGTTTTTTTTGCGATACTATAGATGGGAACAAGGTGGAGCCGTGGCACGTCCCTTCTGACGAGCGATCTCCCTCTACTTTTGTTTTCAACGCAGCCTTTGTTCGAGATCATCGCCAGCGTCCTCCACCTGGGCAACGTCCACTTCAGTCCCGACGCCAGGGGCTACGCCACTCTGCCCAGCAACGTTGAGCTGCGCTGGGTCTCCAAGGTGACCTTCTAGAACCGCTCTTCCGGAACCCCACGCTTGCGTTCCACATTTCTGAGTGGCTGATGACTGACTCGCTGTGGGTTTCCCTCTCCCAGTTACTGGGGGTCCATGTGCAGGTGCTCCTGGAAGCCCTGACCTACAGGAAGATTGAGGCCAAGACAGACGAGGTGAAGGAGCTCTGAGACCACAAAATGGCCGCCCCACTTTAGAGTTCGCTTGTCATTATAATGATTTTTTTATTCCTCCTTCGGTTCCCAGGTCCTCAGCCCCTTCACCATAGACCACGCCATCTATGCCAGAGACGCATTGGCCAAAGCGATTTACGGTCGCACCTTCACCTGGCTCGTTAACAAGATCAATGAATCTTTAGCCAATCAGGTAAGTCACATGTTTAAGCTGCCTTTTATCAGTGAGGGAAATCAGGTTTGGATAAGAATTTTGCCTCCAAGTGAACCATGTTGGTGTAAGAAATTAGCCTTTTACTGAAAGCTCAGATCTTTATTAAAGGCCTCCAGTACCTTTATAAAAAGAAAGATTGAATCCTCCAAGGCTGACTTCTCATTTCATTTTCTTTCTGCACTATAGGATTCAACTAAGAAGACGGTCATTGGGTTATTGGACATCTACGGCTTTGAAGTATTCTATGTGAACAGGTAGGAGGAACTGAGTTGCTTTGACTTTTCATAGTTGTAAGCCTCATAGAAAAGATAAATTTTCATAAGAAGCTGGCATGTGATTGGTTGTCTGCTGGGCCAGGGTCAAGATTTGTGATGCAGACCGTTAGGGTGAAGTTATGCACACTCAACCAGTTGTCTCTTACCAGCTTGGCAGCATGGTTTACCAAATAAATCTGAATCTCATTCTTAAATCTGACTTGCAATGATCTTGTTTATAAGTGTGCTGCTATTTCTTTTTGCTGGAACACAACATTCATGTCTTTGTGCTTCTCAGTTTTGAACAGTTCTGCATCAACTACTGCAACGAGAAGCTACAGCAGCTGTTCATCCAGCTCACTCTGAAAGCTGAGCAGGAGGAGTATGAAACTGAGGGCATCGAGGTGCGGCCCTCCTCTCCCTGTCCAAACCATTCCCACCCACATAATCTGCCTACTGTTTTTGTTGTTGCGATTCCCTCAGTTGTGTAGTGGAGGATTTGAGCGCTTCTACTCTAACCGTTTCTCCAGTGGGAGCCGGTGCAGTTCTTCAACAACAAGATCATCTGCGACCTTGTGGAGGAGAAGCACAGGGGCATCATCTCCGTGCTGGTGAGGGGCTCCGACAGATGACTGACAGGCTGAGATGTGGAGGGAGGGACAGAGAGCGGGTGATGGATGCCTGTGATCCCCTGTAGCAGCAGTGATTCAGCTCTGGTTGTGTAACACCCCCCCCCCCACCCCCCAGGACGAGGAATGCCTGAGACCTGGGGAAGCCACGGACCTCACCTTCCTGGAGAAGCTGGAGGAGAAGATGGGCAACCACCCTCACTTTGTCACGTTAGTACCATCTAACATCACAGAGAAACACACACACACACACATACACACACACACACACACTCCTTAACCCTTTGCTGACGTGGTCTACAGGCACAAGCTGGCCGACAAGCAGTTGCGCAAGACGCTGGAGAGGGGCGAGTTCCGTCTCCTTCATTACGCCGGAGAGGTCACCTACTGCGTCATCGGTGAGAGGACTGACCCAAACAGGCCCTCAGGCCTCAGTCTAGCATTCATCACTACAGTCTACCTCAGGCCTCAGTCCACCATTCGTCACTACAGTCTACCTCAGGCCTCAGTCTAGCATTCATCACTACAGTCTACCTCAGGCCCCAGTCCACCATTCATCACTACAGTCTACCTCAGGCCTCAGTCCACCATTCATCACAACAGGCTAATACCTACTCCACTGTCTTGGCTGGCGTACATTCATTCATATAGTTTATTTGGTAGGGACAATGCAAGTCAACATAGTGCCACTTCAACTCGTTACAAACAAGCTGATGTAACTGATGTACCGCATACAGAGATTATAGCTATTGCTAGTACAGCAAATGCATTCTCTAATGCCGAGTCAGTTTTGTTAAAACACATATTCAAACTACTAATTAAAGTAATTAATTTATTGATATCTCATATTCACACGCAAACAGGCAACTGCAGGGACAGCCTCGATGACTGGACCAAGGCCCCAAAAAAGCCGTTCTCGCCTTGACCCCTCCGCCGTGTTTTCTCTGCTTTCTC
Organism: Anguilla rostrata; assembly: GCF_018555375.3. Classification (NCBI taxonomy): domain Eukaryota; kingdom Metazoa; phylum Chordata; class Actinopteri; order Anguilliformes; family Anguillidae; genus Anguilla; species Anguilla rostrata. The sequence goes on along the minus strand of NC_057942.1, from coordinate 4,001,991 downwards.
TTTCCAGGGTTCATTGACAAAAACAATGATCTTTTGTACAGGAACATCAAAGACGTAAGTGCCCGGGACTTTGAGAAGGGGATTATGCACAAGCCGGGGGGGTGGGGAGAGGGGGGCAAAGAAGCCATTCTCAGCCTGGTTCCTTAATTATTCATAGTCCAGCAGACTTGGCCTAAATAATGGAGGAGCTGATTGCAGTGCTAGTGGGCTGGCTGGTCTTGAGTGTCCGTGTTAGACACGCGTGTGTGTGTGTGTGTGTGTGTGTGTGTGTGTGTGTGTGTGTGTGTGTGTGGGTGCGTGCTGTACCCTTTCCCGAACAGGTGATGCGCCAGTCCAAAAATGCCATCGTCAGGCACTGCTTCGCGTCCGCGGAGCCGGACAGCAGGAAGAGGCCGGAGACGGTAAAGGGACAAATCGGTGTCGTGTGTTTCCGCAGAAAGGGGGTCGGTGCCCGTTTCTGGGAAGATGTTCCAGTCTAGACTCACCTGTCAGGCTGGGATACTTCCCCTGTACCAAGCACTGCATACCTGTATTATACATCCTTTCATTTTGGACTTTCTGCTTTACCAGCTGGTTTAATACCTCAGCTGTAACTTGCTCAACCCATTTGATGATTTGCTGTGATAGATCCCTTATTACATTTCTGTTACCATCCATTCTACCTCCTTACTTTACACTGGGCTGGCCAGTTCCCCCTCTGTAGCCAGGTTCCTCCTGAAATTTCTTCCCACTGGGGAGTTTTTTTTTTTACCTCACTTGCTTGTTTTTTGGGGGTTGAGGCCTGGGTTTTGCCTAGTTTTCCTTCTGTGAAGTGTGACAGTTTATCTGTAAAAAGCACCATACAAATAAAATGAACTTGATTTGATTTGATTCGATTCACTGATTGGTCAGACAGGGAAGGCCTGGGATCCTAACAGGGTCTGAAATAAGACTCCTGGTCTCCATGCCAACAGGACAAAGCAATGGAAGGCCATGCAAGGCTTAGTCCTTGGCCCAGTTCTCCCTGTAAAACAGCGAAAAAGGTCCAAAGCTACTTTAAAATATCTATTTTATTTCGGCACACAAAATGGCAGCAATGTCTTGGTCAACCGGCCTTCTTCAGGCTGTCTGTTCCCCCAGTACCACTCTCCCTCTCGAACCCCCTTTCTCCTATGCTGTCATATGCAAGACCAACTGTAGACAGCTGCAGCTGAAAGGTGGTGGTGGTGGGGGGGGTAGCAGGGGGCGTGGCCGGTAAAAAAAACGGCAGGCTTGCCTTATCCACACGGGCCCGTGTCTCCACAGGTGGCCACGCAGTTCAAGAACAGCCTGACGAGGCTGGCGGAGCACCTGATGTGCAAGGAGGCCTGGTACGTGCGCTGCCTGAAGTCCAACGAGGCCAAGGAGCCCGGTGAGACACCCCGCCAAAAAAAAAAACTTCCCCAAAGAGCGGGAAAGTGTCGCTGTGCTGGCCCGGCGGCGGCCTGCTCCTCACGGGCGGGATCGTCACGCGTGACTCTCTGGTGTGGCTCCGCCCCCCTCTCTCCGCAGGCCGGTTCGACGAGGCGCTGGTGAGGCACCAGGTGAAGTACCTGGGGCTGATGGAGCACCTGCGGGTCAGGCGTGCGGGCTTCGCCTACCGACGGCGCTACGAGAACTTCCTGCAGAGGTACGCAGACGTGCCCCTTGAGCGACGCCGAGGTGTCCCCTTTTTTTTTTTTGGAAGAGATCCCCCCGCTTTGGTGGAAGACGAACGAGGCTTTTGTGAACCCAAAATAGGTGGAGCTATTTCATGCTATTGATTGGAGCTCTATGATTTGAACCAATCATTTTGCTCTGCTGCAGAGAAACGACTCTCTTGATTGGTCTTGATTGGATGAACAGCACACTGTAGCTCCAATCATCATGGGATTCATGGAACCTTCCATCGCCTTTGGCTGTGAACAGCCAACTCTGTAAAATAGTTTTTTAAAAAACCAAAAAAAAAAACCTGAGGAATATTTTTAAATCGTACTAAAGAAAACATAAATTCATAGGAAAGGCTTAGAATATACTGGTGAAAATAGAAAATATCTTGTCAAGTAATCTCCAGGAATTTGACTGGTGTCCAAAGCAGGGGTGTGAAACTTCAGTGCTGAGGGGGGGGCCGCAGTGTCCGCTGGTTTTCAGTGTAATTCAGCCCTCCATTTTAAGTGGTTTGTTTTTTCACACGCTTGATTTCCGAGGCCTAAGATGGCTGCCGATTGGACTCACAGAACCCTGCGGAGCTCAAGTTCTTGAGATCCCTGGATCGCAGAGCTTCGCCTTTAACCCAGATCTGCTCCTCTCTGGGCGGACTGTGGTGGGCTGAGGTGCTCAGGTGCTCAGGTGCTCAGGTACCCCGTGTTCCTCGCAGGTATAAGCCCCTGTGTCCGGACACCTGGCCCCACTGGAGAGGGGTCCCCGCCGACGGTGTCGAAAAGCTGGTCAGACACCTGGGCTACGGGCCGGACGAGTACAAGATGGGCAGGTAAGAGAGGTGCCCTCTCCACACAGGTCCCAGAGCATGCAGGTGAGACTGACCACTCCCTGACACTTCTCACTCACCTGGAAACACACATTATATGCCTCTTATTTTCTCCCTGTTCCTTTTTAAAAAATTTTTTATCTACTTTTATTTACTTTTTTCTTGCTCCTGTTATTTAATTTTCCTTTACTTCCTTTCTGAGTTTATTCCAGTAAGGTATCAATTTACTTATTTTAATGTATTGTTTGCTATTATTTATTATTATTATTATTATTATTATTAATATTGTTATATTCGCACTTAACCGAGGCAGGAGCTGAAGGAAGATTAGAGATTTTCATTTGTCTTATTATAGTAATGATGATAAAAAGAAAATGGTGATGATAGTGGTAATTATGGTGATACTAATGGTCGTGGAAATTATAATGATAATAATAAAGTTTATAATAAAATTGGCCCTCCCAAGATGGGGGGGGGGGGTGGCAGTATTCGGGGAAAAAAACACATTGCATTTAGTTCGTTAGTACAAGGTCTTATCCACACCCACTTATACAGCTTCCACATCTTTACAAACACTGCATTTGCGTAGCTGTCTATCAGCTGAACTAATCCGGCCTAAGTACCTCGCTCCAGGGTACAACGGTAAGCAATGCCCCTTCTGGTAATTGAACCTGCAGCCTCTTGGTTACAGGAACTCTCTAACTCTCTGACCGTTGCGCCGCACTGCCACGCGCTGAGATCCCGCAGACCTCAAGTCAACCCTGTATCCTTCTCCGCGCAGAACCAAGATATTCATCCGCCACGCCCGGACGCTTTTCGCCACAGAAGACGCCTTCGAGCGCTGTAAGCACGAGCTGGGTAGGTGCCTATTTTTGGAAAATGTAGTATATAGAGCCCTGCGATAGACAGGCGGCCTGTCCAGGCTGTATTCCTGCCTCTCCCCCAATGCATGCTGGGATAGGCTCCAGCACCCCTGGCGACCCTGCCCAGGATAAGCGGGTATAGATAATGGATGGATGGATAGTATGTAGATAAAGTTGTCAGTTTTTTAGGATTGGCCAAGGTCATCCTGCTCTCATTAATCTTGCAGCGTCGAGGATTCAGGCCAAGTACAAAGGCTACAGAGCAAAAGGAGAGTTCCGGAAACAGAAGGAAGCGGGTAAGCGGTGGGCAGAACTAGCGCTCAGAACGTGTGTAAAACATGTCTCAGTTATCAAACTCGCTTGACGCAGTGATACGATGTGATGCTGCTGTGGGGCTCTGTGTGTGTGTGTGTGTGTGTGTGTGTGTGACTAAATGCTGTACCTTCAGCCACCAAGATTGAGACCTGCTGGAGAGGAGTGCAGGCCAGGAAAGAGAGAGAGAAGAGGGCCTGGGCTGTCAAAGTTATCAAGAAGTAAGAAATATACAATCCGCTAGAATACGAGTTTAATTTTATGACATGGCTCAAACAAAATGGCTTCTATTAGCTGTTAAGATTTATGACCCCTTTCTCCCACTGGGCTATTGAGGCAACGTCTCAGTGATCGTTTTATCTGGCAACACAGACAGGCATATGCAAGAAATAGCCTGAATGTTTTTCTTCCCTTCTTTGGGCAGATTTATCAAGGGATACATGAACAGGCATCTGGCGACGTCTGCGGACAACTCAGAGTACCTGGCCTTCGTCAGAGTCAACTATCTCAACAGGCTGAAGGACAACCTGCCCAAAACTGTCCTCGACAAAACCACCTGGCTGACCCCTCCACCTGTCGTGAAGGAGGTAGGAGGAGCTTGAGGGAGTGGCCGCCATCTTTCAACAGGGGTTGAGAGCAGAGTCTTAATTTGAACCAGTTTTAGGTTATCTCTTTGTCTTTATATTACTTACATGTTGGGGATTTTCCTTATTTGTTTTCCATACTGTATCAAAAGAAAGTTTTAAAAATAATCTGTGACCTGGGTGCGGTTCAGGTATATTTTCTACCCAGTACAGTGGAGGATAGAATTAGACATCAACAGGCTGCCCCATTAAGTCATTTGAAGTAGGAAGTATAAGACTTCCAGGTTGACCAGGTGAAACTCTGTGGTACTAGAACACCCCCAGGCCTGCTCTGTGCTCATGAATTGTGGGATAGGTGCTTCAGGTTGTGGTCCTCCCGCGTTCCACAGACCTCGGAACTCCTGCGCAAGCTCCACGCGCGAATGCTGGTGCGGAAGTACGTGAAAGGGACCACACCTCAGCGGAAAGCCCAGGTACGTCCAGGTGTCCCCCCCCCCCCCCCCCACCCCCCCTCGCCTTTCAGTGCTTCCCACCCTACAGGCCTTGCTAATCCTCGTTATTCTTCTTACAATTAGCATTATCTGCGGGAGATATTTCCCTCGTTAATATTTTCAACCGTCCATTTTGCCGCCTCAGCTGCAGCTTAAAGAGAAAACCAGCGCCATGTTCAAGGGGAAGAAGGACAGCTACGCGCAGAGCGTCTCCAAGCCCTTCGTAGACACCAGGATCAGTCAGTATAGCCCGTCCTTCCGACAGCCTGTGTCACCCATCGCTGCGTTGCTTGTGGGTTAGATGGAACAGCAGTGTTTGCTTTCCAGCTTGTGTTAATTCTCTGAGTGTATGATATCCCCCCCGTACACTGTGTCTCTAGGTGAGGAGGATATCAACCCCAGGGTCGTGCAGACGATTCGCCAGGAACGAATCAAGGTAAATAAATTGTTTTAAAAAATAACTGCTTGGAACTGCTGTATAGACTGTACCAACTGAGCTATTTTGAAGGAACCGTGAAGAAAAAAGGGAATCTGTTTATATCTGTATCTATTTATAATTAAATATAAATATAATTAAATTTCTCTCTCCCCCCGCCCCGCCCCTCTTTCTCCCCCCCTTGCCTCTCTCCCACTCCCCCCCCCGCAGTATAGCACCCCGGTGGTGAAGTACGACCGGAACGGCTTCAAGTCTCGCCAGCGGCAGCTCATCCTCACCCAGGCTGCGGCCTACGTGTCGGAGGAGGCCAAGATCAAGCAGAGGGTGGCGTACGGCGCGCTCACAGGTGACCGCCACACCTGTGGGCCCTGGGGTTCCGCACGCACACCGGGCTTCATCCTGGCCGGCCGACCTATATCGTTTAAAAAAAAAAAAATTTTTAAACATTTTTTTCCCTCGCTTTCATTACATTACATTTATTTGGCAGACGATTTTATCCAAAGCGATGTACAATAAGCGCATACCGGATGTCATTGGAACAACTACAAAACGCAGGTCCGATAAGGTGCAATACTCATTATGTAACAGTTATTCATAGCCGTGAGCACACTAAGTCCAGTTCACACAGTGAACATTACTCTGACCCTAACCTATGCCAAGTCAAACATGGCGGTGATTATTCGGGTTTCGTTTATCCGTAAAATTCTGTCGCGTGACTGAGAGTGGCATGGGGCGAGCGAGCGGGCTGACGGAGGTCTCGCTGCGATTGCAGGTGTGTCCGTCAGCAACCTGACCGACAGCATCATGATCCTGCACGTCAGGTGCGAGGACGCCAAGCAGAAGGTAGGTCCCTGCCCCGCCCCTCATCCAGGTGTGTGTTGGTCTCTCGCCCTGCAGTGATCCTGGTGTGCTGTGTCTTCAAAGAAATAAAACTTTCAAAAGAGGAGAAAACTCCAGGATACCTTCTTATGCCTGTCGCAGGGAGGGGGAGAAAAACAGAACCTCAAGTGTGACTCTAAATTGCCCCACAGACATTTCCTTTGAAGAGTGTGGAGGGAAGAGAGATATAGGGAGAACAGACAACATGCCTATGGTCACACACAACAAGTTTGCCAGATTCCCATTGCGTGACCCGTACGGTTTGCCCTGTCCCGTGTGTGTTCAGGGGGACCTGGTGCTGGAGTGTGAGCACCTGTTCGAGGCGCTGACCAAGCTGAGCGTGGTGGCTAACAAGCAGGACGCCATCAAAGTGGTCCAGGGAAGGTGAGGCCTGAACACTTAGGGCAGGGGTGTCCCATCTTACCCAAAAACGGGCTGATGTGGGTGTTTTAGGATTTTGTTTTAGCCCAGTGCTAGATTCAGCCAATTGGCCAATCACGGTCTTAAATCAGACGTCAGTAAGTAAAATCAGGGATTCTAGTATCAAGCTAGAACGAAAACCTGCACCCCCACTGCCTTTTTGGGATAAGATGGGACACCCCCTCGACTTGGGAGAGAATCAAAGAGCACCCTACTACAGCATAACCACTTTGTGTTTCTTCAGCATCAAATTCGACATCCAGCCGGGCAAAGAGGGATTTGTGGACTTCGCCAGTGGCCAGGAGCCCATGGTGTACAAAGCCAAGAATGGCCACCTGATGGTGGTGAGTAAAATAGAGTTGTGACATGGCATCCTGCACCAATGGGAAATGCTGTGGTCCAATGTACAATATTGAGCCCTATGTCCAGAGGAGAAAAGTATTCATTTTGATATTTAATTGAGGATAGAGAGTAACATAGCACCCCCCCCCCACCAACCTGTCCTTTCCACCAGGTATCTCTGCGAGCCAGAGCTCGGTGATTGGAGGGGGGGGGTCTCCCAGACACACGATAGGCCAGGTGATCTTCGAGGACGTACGGATCCCAGCAAGACCCCTGAATATTTCATCAGAGAGGACAGACAGGCCTGGTGAAAGGACCTCCACCACCCACCCCCCGAAATGCAGTGACATCACCCTCTGTGGGTGGGGGTCCAAGCTGCCACCTGCAAGGTGGGGGGGGGGAAGCTGGAAGAACATGAGCATGGCCCCTGGAAACGGTGACAACTGCCCACCAAAAATGGAACATCCCAGGTCTTCAGTCTCCTCACTAAAACAGTTCAGTGCAAAAATGAACGCTCCTTCTCCAGTCTTCTCATAGGGTTAATTAAAATAATAAATAAGGGCTAAAAACAACATTTCCCAAAGTAATCATTTGGGTATACTGTGTCAGTACTTAGAAAGCATTTAATTAAGTATGTAACAGGGTAAAATATTCCACTTCTCATAGGTTTCAGAAATGTAACACCTGGAGGCTTTATCAAAATTGTCCTTCGTTATTTCTTTGTGATATCAAAGCCATATGTATCATAATTTTATATGTAACGCTCAGCAAAATGTGTTTAAAATAAAAGACAGTCCCAACAAAATGCTCTGGTATAAATCTTTTATTGAGATAATGCAGGTATAAATATAGGTAAAAGATATCTCTGTGCAGACCAGTACAAAGAGTTTTTTTTTTTTTTTTCTATGTGTGATGATTGTAAAAAATAACGTCTTCGTCATCTAACAAAAAATGTAGGTATGTTTCTTCTTCGTGAACACTGAAGACGCAGATCCTAGAACTGCAGTCCCTAACTGCTCCTACTAAAGCAGACCCTCTCGGCCACTGGAGAGTGGCGTCCGGTTTCCGGTTTTTTAGGTCTTCGGTCTCCTGTTTCCAAACAGGAGGAATTATTTAATCACCCGGCAATTCTTTGACACCTCACTCCAAGGCTCAAATTCTCCTTTAAAATTACCACACGTTGAGCTCGGTGAGAATTTCAGGCGATCGAACAAAGAAACGCGGCGGGTCCGCCGGCTGCTTAGCCCCCGCCAGCTTAGAGTAACCGAGAAGCAGCCGACTTCGAACGGAGCTGAAGAAATACCGCGAATAGGCAGCGAGCCCCGGCCACAAAACCGTAAAAAGGAAACCATTCGTTTATCCTTTCGCGTGGCGCCCTCTAGTGGCGAACACCGGGACTTTCTCCAAAGCACAGGTCTCGTTACTGCAGTGCCTAGGCAAACCTTTCTTAGAGAGCACGCAGCCTCAGGCAAACCGCAGGTCACGTAAACATATCTCCGAGACATTCAGACTCTCCATTCTCCGCTAATCCCTCTGCTTTCTCAGCAGACTCCATTAAACCGCACCCCACTCTCGCACGCGCGACACAAGACCCCAGCGACAAAAAAGCACAATGGCCGTTTCCTTCTCGCGTTTCCGGCACAGACATTCCATTCATGATACGTTATTATGTTAAACAAGAGTCAGCACGGCACAGTAAAAAGCCTAAACCGTTTAAAAGTCCTTCACTTCTGGACACCTGTGGCCAGGAGCGTCCATTCGTCGCTCGTGTCCGACCAGCCCTCGTTACACCAAATGATACCCCGGCGACAGACGAGGATATAAAAAGATGACACTTCAAACCGCGACACACACACACACAACGAAAAGGCAGCTCCACACACTGCACACAGACTCACTCATCAGCACGGACACGTCAACTACACACAGCAATATTCACAGAGTACTGGGTGCAGATTATCGTGGGTGACATCAACTTACTATAATAGTGACAACACAATAATAGCAATGGTACTTCAAAACATACCACCAAGATGCAGACCTTTTAACTTGGTGGGTGGTAACAAATTAAGATCCTCAATGAGAGTTGTTTTTTTTTTTTTAAATGTTGGAATTTCAGAAAAACGCGAAAGAACTTGAACTCAAGGCAATACCCTCAAAAATGTCTCCCTACCCAATTTCAGAACCCAGTTCCGTATCTCTGCTTGAATGCACACAGGTTCAAACTGCCACAGGGACACCCCCCACCCCACCGAACGGGCTGCAGTTAGCCTTCACCCGGCAGAGCAGCTCCTCGTCCCACAGAGCCCATAAACCCAAAAATACAAAATGGATTCAGTTATCAGAGAAGCACACTGAGGAATGTCTTCCGTCGGATTTTTTTTTTGGACCACTTCGGGGGGGGGGGCCTGCTGCAGTCTCGGAAGGATTTGGCCCTTTTCCTTTCTAAGCCGTTTGAAATGGCTGGGATTTTAAACTGCCGCTTGAGGGGGTGGGGGGTAGAAACAGCACCGTCGGGCAGAGAGCTGCTCTGAACACACCTGCTGCCTCGCCTGAACACCTGACCCTCAGAGCCACTGCTGCTCTCAACACTTCGTTTAAAAAAAATTATTTTAAGAAAAGGGGAGACCCCTTTCTCACCCCCGCCCCGCCCCGCCCCACCCCACCCGCCGAGACGAATCACCCCATCGGTAACAACAACAATTCACGAAACATTGAGTGAGAAAAGGTGCGTTCTCTTAAAACATTTCCATTAAGGGCACATAGCTGCATCTGTGGGGGGGCGGGTGGGGGGTGGGGGACACCGGAACGGTGAGTTTGTTTAAGAGACGTGAAGTCTGTGCCTCTCTCTTCCCCTGTGACTGTAGGATGGAGGGGATAGAGCGTGTGTGCGTGCGTGCGTGCGTTCGGGCATTCGTGTGTGAGCTGTGTGTTTGTGTGGCGTGTGTGTATACAGGCATTCGTGTGTGAGTGGTGCGTGCGTGTGTGTGTGTGGTGTGTCTGTGTGTGTGGGCAAGGAGACAGGCTAAGCGCTAGTCACTGTGGCCGGTGGGCGAGGGGGGGCTTAGGGTGGTGTGAGGGGGGGTCAGTGGTGGTGGTGGGTGCGTGTGTCGTGCCGCTTGGCGTGGATGGTGCGCTGCGCGTCGTGCGCTGCGTTCTGTCGGTCTCTGGTGGTGTGTGTGGAGGCCTGTGGGGGGCTGTGGCTCCAGCAGGGGCGTTGTCGGGCCGCAGCCAGCGCCTGGGATCGTGACAGGGGATGTTCATGGTGGTCTGTAGATCCTGGCCTCAGGGAACTCCACCTTTGGGGATGGATGGGGGGGTGGAGGGGAGGGTGGCAAAAAGGGTGGAGTCAGCCTCAGATTCGTCTACTCATCTGGAAATCAGAGACTGCACTCTGTTCCTGGGCTCGAGCCCAAATGACAGACGTTTGTACCGACTGCGATACGATTGGCTCCAAGTCTCCCAGCAGTCGGTGAATGTACTGAAACAACGATACGATTGGCTCCAAGTCTCCCAGCAGTCGGTGAACGTACTGAAACAACGCTCTAAAAGATCCTCTTCTCCAGACAGAAGAGACGCCCCTGGCTTTCCGTTTCGGCTTCGTATGAAACGAGTGAGTATGTTCTTCAAGTAAAGCACCCTCTGTGTGAACACTCTGCCATGTTCGCTCACATGTAAATTTGTTCATTTGTACATACGTGAAATTGCACAATGTGCCGCTTATGTACGTTTTGTGTAACGCTATTTTAGATGCCACAAACACCAGTTTTTGCAGGAGCGTAAGAATTTTAGCAGAGTGCTCTGTGGGCTGTCTGTGTGTACCCCCCTGGGGGCGTTTTGGCGAGGTACCGGCCCCCAGCGGGACGTCCGCTCACCTTGGTCTGCTTCTTCTCGGTGGCGTAGACGATGGAGGTGCAGCAGACCTCGGCGATCTTGCGGCCCTGCCCGTAGAAGGACCAGCAGCAGATCTCGTCCCCGATCACGTCCTTGATGAAGAGCACGCGCCCGTTGAACCGCAGCGACAGCTTGTCGAAGAGCTCGATGTTCTTCAGCATGTTGTCGTCAGAGTTACTGGGGGGGTGGGGGGGGGACGAGACAGTTAGCCCCGCCCTAAAAACTGCCACTGGGGCCGTCCTTCACATCAGCACTAACAAATCTAATTTATATCTTGCATTTCACCCCTTATGATCTCAAAACAGTCCAAAATTTTGGGAGGGGGCACAGCTGGTCTACAAATAATCTGTCCCTCTTACAGTAAACTGGAACTTCTTTCTTACCTGGTGTAGGAATACTTGTTGTTGCTTCTGTTGTACAGGAGTTTGACGGTAGGCTGGGGGGAGAGAGAGGGAGGGCGGGAGGGGTGAGAAAGCAAAACCTCATCTGAGTTCAGTTTACCGGAGATATCAGTCAGTGCTGCGATGCTGCGTTTCCATGACGCCCCGGTACCTTGTTGGAGGTGGAGATGAGCCTCTGTTCCTCCTTGGATGACGTCACCAGGGGCACCTTGCAGAACGGCTCGTAGGTGTCTTTGTTCTGTCGGAACGGCGAAAGAGCACGTTAAAAAAAAAGAACTGGAAAGCAGGAAGCGATCTATAGGGATTTTAATTACGTGTTCACGGGGTGCATTCTGGGTAAGTCACCACGCAGGTGCACAGCACGCCCAAGGGCAGCCTCTCTCTCTCTCTCCTTTCAGCGCGGGGAACTGTAATTAACTGCCGCCGAGCTAATTACACACCGCGCATCAGGAATGTATGGGGCTCAACAATCGATGGAACAGCTGTACAGACAATGAGGGGGAAGATGGCAGACTGGGATCCGTAGCAACGCGGGCTTATTTGATTTCCACAGACCGACTTCCCCTGATCGTTAAGTGTTAAGACCTTGGTGGAGCCTCTCAATTACTTTTTAACCACTCGGTTTTATAATTTAGACTCCACACCCACAGTCTTTGCACAAAAAAAAAAGTTTAAAAAGTGTCAATGTAAATGTCTCCTTGACAGCTGGTAACAGAAAATATTAAAAATATTCTAAATGCGAGTAGGACTGTCAAGCTAGCTCCAACAATAATTAATTGTTTAATGAATTAAATGTGTAAGTAACAGAGCACAGGTCTATATGAGATCATGATAAATGTCAGCTTTTGGGCACGAGTGCACGGTGCGGCCTGCAGGGGGCGGTACCTGCAGCGCTGCCTGGCACTCGTCGGCCAGCCCCTGGACCAGGTAGTACTTGGCCTCGGCCAGCAGCTCCTCGATCTCCCGCCGGCTCTCGGGCAGGGGCACGGCGCCGTCCCGCAGGTAGTTCAGGATGGTGCCGAAATGCTTCCCGCACCGGTCGATCAGGATCCACCCTGCAGGGGGGACACATTTTGGTGGGCGGGTGGTTGGTTGGGTGGGTGGGAGGGCAAAACAAAAGATCACCAGTGAGTCAGGAGAGCGCTGAAGGGTGAGTCATATGACATCATCTTCTTAGCAGGTGGTCTGGACCCCATTCAATACGACGCTCTTACTTCACAGATGACCCTTTCTTACGAAGCGGTGCCGTTCGAATGTCTTTGTTCAAGCCCGAGTGGCAGCGAACGTGCCTCATATTTGGGAACTAGGAGGACTGCAACCCCAAGGCTGCCAGTTAACCAGGCTGGGCATGGTCATTTCACCCTTCAGAAAGGTGCGTAATCCTGAATTACTTCAGTAAACATCCAGTCTTGTAAAGTGATTTAACTTTAATTTTTTTAAAGCTGTAAATGTCACTGTGTAACAGCGTCTGCTTAAATGCTTACGATGTAAAGTTGCTTTGTAGTTGTTTCCAGTGTAATTGCAGTTCTTCCAATGGTCTTCGGTAATCACTTACAGTACATCGCATTGGATAAAAGTGACTGCCAAATAAATGTAATGTAAATGTAAAATGCAGTGCCCCACACTCAGCCTTTGGGCCAACAGCATTGTGACCTAAAACCAAACCCCTGGACCAACAGCGTTCTGGCCGACACAAACCCCTGTGACACAGGGCCAGCGTAGTCAAGCCGCAGCTGTGAAAGCCCATCAGCGGCCCCATGGAGACGGGGGCTGAATCGGTATTCACGGGCCCCGCTGGCAGCGCTGTGTATTTACGCCTCGTTCTCTGGTTTTTTGATTGACGCGGAGCCCTTGGCTGACCCTCCTTCGCCGTTCCCCCCTCGCCTCCCACTCGCTCAGCTGCTCTCTGTTGCTAGGTTCCCGTTCGAATGGGGCCACTTGGCACACGATCCTCTGCCCTCTCTGTTTCTCGAGATCCAGACAGAGAGTACACACGGTGTACTCTGGCAACCCACAGCGGCTGGCTCCCCAACCCTCAAACGTTCCCCCGGGAGGGGCAAACATTTGGACCGTTTAGCATGCTCCTCTGTCCCAGCTCAGCGCAAGGGAGAGACGCAGGGGAAAACAAGGCGCTGATGACATAAAATCCGACCGATTGCGGGGGAACAAAAAAAAAATTATCAGGCAAGGAAACTGTTGCAATGCTGAATTAAGCCAACAGATAAGATGAAACACAATTTAGGGAACTTTAAAAATTGAAAATCAGCACAATGAGACAGATGCATGTCATAAAATACCTTCAGACCAATACATTAAATTAGTAGTTTTCTCTGCAGACACCATAGTGCAAGTGCTCATAATTCTCCCTCTCTCTGAGGGAGGGTCATAGCTTAAGGAACAGCATTGACTTAACCATTAAACTGAAGTTATGTTTCAAGAAATTAAAGACTGAAAACACACAGGTTCAAAGTTTGGTGTTCTGCTGGCGCATGGGTACTTATTTAGACCTCCCCCACCCCCAGAGTCTACATTTGGCCCGCTGGATACCAGTCTCACCCCAACCATCCCGCCCCTGAGCTGGTCCATACCTTCGCTGTCGGTCAGCACCTCCATCCTGCCGCTGAACATGGCTTTGAGCATGGTGTCCTGCTTGGTGAGGGTCTGCATGGTGGTGTAGTAGAGCGCGCCGCCCACGTTCAGCTTCACGTACTTGGAGCTGGGGCTGGATCCCTTGAAGGAGGTGGTCCGAGTTGTAGCTGCCGGCACCGCCGAGCTCACCACGCTTTCTCCCGACATCTCTTCCTGCGGCAAGACAGATTTCCATGCAGATTTTCGCCGTGTCGGTGGCTAGCACGCAGTCCAGTTCCGAACTTCCAAAATATCAACGGTAAATGTGTATTATTAAAATACGTCAATGGGGCAGTCCCATGGAAGTTGTGGGCGATCCAATGGAGAGGTCTTATGGATACAATGCGAATTATGCCACACTAAAATGGATAGGCACACTGGGATAATTAACTAGCTTACCTACTCTGGATCTGATTAACTTTTAGATATATAAGTGTAGGTGATTTCTTTCGAATAGGTCAAACGTGACGTAAGGTGAGCTTTTCGTGAGTTTCTTTGTTCGGTCTGGTTTGATGACTTAGCACTGACTGACAAATACTGTAGCTAAGCGAAGAACGCTCGTTTTACACCCATTGTCGTCCCTGTTCTAACAGTAGTGAAGAGAAGTAGTGAAGTTTTTTACGTTTTAGTTAATGTTGGCCCACTAGCTCATGTCACATCATATTCAATTGTCTAACCACGATCCATGTAGCTAAATGGCGTTGCTTCCAGCTTTCTTTCCGTAATCATACCACCACTCGAAGGAAAATAAGCAACCTTAGCGTTGAGTCTAGTGCCCAATGTTCCGGCTAAATGAACCAGACATTGGAAATTGCGACATGTTGTTATAGCATCCGCTAACTGATTGTTAGCAAGCCAACTTGAAACATAAAAGATCCCGTTGGCTAGCTAGCAAGCGACGCACACCACGATAGTTCGCCATTTAGTTTAAGATTCGACTGTTTTCACTTGTGACAGTTAGTTAATAAGCAAACCTCAATTAGAATTAAAAAGGAGAACCATAGGTAGCGACATATCCACCCCAGTCGCCCCTGGAAAAGCTAGCTAGCTTGGTGGCTAACGAAGTCAGCGACCATTGCGACGCAAAATATTGGACCTACTGCCTGAACTCTAATCTAGCCATTTCCTCTCTTATTTTCAACAATAACACATTATCGCACCCAAGTTGAAACAGAAGAGCAAAAAAACATAGCCGACTATATCGTAAAACAATAAACTTTGCTGCTTACCATAGAATCCTGAAACACTCCCGAACCAGTCAGTCAAGTCGGAGTCGCCCACTTCCGAGCCAGCGACGGGGCGTCTTTGTACAGCTTCCGTTAAGAAAGATGACGTTATTGCTCTTGAGCTGTTCGAGTGCTTACCTGTAACCCTTACCTCATCCAAATGGCTTAAATCGTGTGATTGCGAAATTAATACGTAAAACGTTAAGTGGGAGACTTCGAAATAGCAACTTGAAAGCAACCAATAAATGAATCTGTTTAGGTGTAACTGTGTGCGTCAATCAAATAAGCCCGAGTAAAACTCAGTCATCCACCAATTTTAAATACTGTAGTATGTGACCACAAACATTTAAGACGTAATCAACATAATTTTCCCTCTTAGAAAATTAAAACTCTTCCACCCCACCGAATCACACCTCCATGCATGGGCGTTGTTGGCAACCGGTTTTTTTTTTGTACTGTGATAATTATTATAGTTCAAAAACCATTATGAAAACTCCTTAGATTTTCTAGTTAGTGCAAGTTAACTAGTTAGCGAAGAGAAATGTACTCAACTTGTGAATGCCACTTTTTTTTGGTTCCATGGTTTACACGGGGAAATGTTTTCTTCCCGGATCCTTTTCAGTGTGACAATGTGAGGATTAATGGCTGCTCATAGTGTACGGACCTGGTTGTATTGTTTACATTTTGAATCATTTCTATGGCTTAATAATTTAATATGTTTTGAACGCGTTCTTCAATGAATCGTCCCAGTAATGCCTGGTTTCGTATATCGCTCTTTACTGAATAAATCTAAATGGCAGGGACATGTTGACAAGATAGCAAGCTTGCTAACTAGCCAGATAGCCACCTAGCTTGCTAATCCAGGCAACCGCTGTTGTTGATAAATAAAAATATGGCTAATTCTGTTTCAATAAGATTCAGTTTAAGCAGATTAACTAATTTGTCGTTTTAGCTTGACAAATAGTTTGTTGTCCTTTGTGTCCGTATAAATGTGTTTTTGTGAAAACACTGGCAGTCGTATGATGACTTTATCAATAATTTCTGTTGACTGTTGTGGCCGGCATTCAATGTGATAGCCAGATAGCTTAGCTTTCTATGTGGCCAGCTTTCTGTCGATAGTTAGCCAGGTAACCGCCTAATTTGTATAATTTCCTCACGTCTCGTATAGCTAGACAGTATTAGCGAACTGTCATGGGTGTAGTCCATGTTGGGACATTTATTTCTCCACTGGTATTATAAGTTCACATGGCTGAAATTCATCCGTTTATAGTCACAACACATTTAGTCATTCAGCTTTGTATAGATAGCTACCCTTGTTTTTTTTTTGGTGTTATAATCTCGTTTGCAGTCGCGATGATGTAAAGAAACCCTTTTTCCTAAAGCTGGCAAATCGTAGCAATCGTTCATTTGCTGACTGACAGGTTGTCAAACGAAATCGGCTGATTTGATTAATCGTTTACTCTGCAGAGATGACACGTTCATCAGCTTTTGCTGGACTAATCTAAACGCAGCTATCGCCTCTGACAGTATTCCTGAAACTTCGGACCTCAAGAAAATGGCAGGATTCGATAGAGCCTGAGTGAGCTATCACAAAAAAGAAAAGTCTGGTCAGTGATGTTGTTCATTCGTGCTTTGATAGATTTTAGCTTTAAAAACGATTTCAACACCCTTGGAACACTTCTGCAACAGACAACCTAATACAATGAACTTCTGTGTTTGACCAGTTCCCTTTTGAGTAGTAAAGGCTTTATAGATGACTGTGGCCAAAAATGTTCACTTGACTAACGCTGACTTGGTTAACATCACATATGCTTTGATTCACGTTTATTGTAATTTGCTGTTACTATTGATTTTTGCATGGAAAAAAAACATCACAGGGCCTTAAATACATTTCCCTTTAATCAAAGGAGTGAAAGATGTTTAGCGCGAGTCAAAGCTCAAAGTCTGAGTTCCTGGACAAAGCCAGGCAGGCCCGCGAGGAGAGGAAGGGCCACAAGGAACGCGAGAGAGCCGCAACCCAGATCCAGGCGCTGGTGCGGAGGTTCCTCTGTCGCTGTCGGCTGCAAAGGGAAATTAGGTAAACCCCGTCAGGAAAACTGAGCCTCTGATTGGCGCTTCCTATTTCATTTGCTTGTACTCCTGCGATGACCTTTTGAGTTCAACGTGTAAGGTTGCCGTCAGCCCATAGGCCCGATACAATTTCACCGATGAAAAAGGCAGTGTTTCTAAGCGTTTGAATGTATAATCTCACCATAAAAAAACGCTGAGTTCGGATTTTTTATTAACGCACCCCAGTTCTCGTCACCAAGGAACAGGGAAGAAAACATCTGCTTCTTCCCAGATGTTGCATGTTTTGTGATAAATCATGCATTATGTTTAGTAATAAAAATTTAATGTGATACATGGCAGCTGCTGAATTTGTCTTTCATCCTGCATACTCCTATCTACCATGCAGGCACAATGTAGAATTGCTTGCTGCTGGAAACATTGATGGGTTTTATCTGCAGAAATATGCGTGCTGAATGCACTGAACTGTTACTGGTGTTGGCTTCATTTTGGAATTTCATTAGATTGTACCAAAACTCGATGAGAGGTTGTGACTTGCAAGGATTTGGAACGGAATCATTTCTGTTCTGTTCTGTTTCTGTTTTCTGTTTTCTGCTGTTTTTTTTTCTTGTTCAAATCCCTGTCCTTGTATTTTGAGCTTTTTTGAAATGAACCTGCTCTGAGAAACTGCTGTCATTTCTTGGTTACTTCCACAGGAAAGATGTGGATGACTTCTTTCAAGCCTGTGATGCAGGAACTGCAAAAAGAAATGCTCTTTCTATTTTTAAAATAGCAAGGAAACTATTATTTATATTTGCTAACGAGGATAAGTTGGTGAGTGCATTTAGCCTTTTATAATAAAAATATTACTGGGATGTTTTGCTGGAAAATTCCATGGGTAACTTAAAACCCTTATATCATTGATATTTCAGTTTGTCTGGCATGTTTGATAATGTAGACTTCCTTGGGCGTCTAATTGATAATTAGCCATTCAAATAATAACACGAAGCTTAAAATAATACCGAACCGTGTATCTGTTGGAAGTCTGATTGTTTTAAACATTTCCTGAACTTTTTTTCTGCTCATCCAGAGGTTTGAGAAGCTATGTCGGTTTATTCTTGCCAGCATGGAGGTTGAAAACGAACCAAAAGTAAGTGCTATTATAACTGGCCGTAGCATAAGGATATTGAACGCACATCTGTTTGTGTCAGATCTCATTATCTTAGCTGCTTTTGTTGTGACCCTCCTGCACCTTGTCCTCTTTGTCTTCAGGTATGGTATGTGTCCTTGGCACTTTCTAAAGACCTCACCATCCCCTGGATCAAACAAATCAAAGATGTTCTGTGGCTGTCCTGTGAGTTCCTGAAAAAATTAAAGGTCAGGCCCCCTGTCTAGTCTCTGCTGTCCTTTGCTTATGAAAGCTGGTTCAAATAACAACACTGGCAGACCTTTGATAACCAGAGAAATGTCACAAGTCCCCTTAGATCTTTTTTTGAAGGTTAATCTATTTTGTGGCCAGGTCTTGCTGTCCAACTCTGTTTGCACCGCTACGATATGTCAGAACGTAGTACAGTGTGTCGTATGCTGATTCAGCATGTTTGCATGTCAGGTTAGGTACACTCCTGCTGTAGCCCTTGACCTAGGCACTGGCCTCAGAACTGGAGTTGGTACCCAGGCACTGCACTGTAGCTCCTGAGTAACTAGGTTGGGTCAAACGCTGAGGACGAATTACCCCACTGGGGTTTAATAAAGTATCTTATCTTACCTCACATTCTGTGTTTCTCCCCGTACGTAGCCGGACATACTGCAGGACAATAAGTTGGTGACTCTGTACCTTACCATGTTAATGACTTTCACGGACACTTCAAAATGGAAGATACTGAGAGGGAAAGGTAAGCTTGCAGCCTGTGGGGGAATGTTTGTGTGGGGGCGCGGGGGATTTCATATGAAAAAACCTGGTTGCTAAAAACGTCAAATGAAACATTTTCTCATCAGAGAATCTCAGGCCCGCATTGAATCGAATATGCGAGAACATCATGGGGCATCTCAACCAGAAGGGGTTCTACACTGTACTGCAGGTAGGGTGTGCTTTTCCCACTTGGTCCCAGGATTTTAATTTGTTGATTTATTTTTATATATTTTTTTGAACAGCGCTAACGGATGTTAGTAATGACTTCCCTCCTGCGTAATTCCCTTTCTCAGATTTTGTTGACGAACGGCCTGGCTCGGTCTCGGCCCTCCCTCACAAAGGCCACCCTCACGGCCGTATTTACGCTGTCGCTAAGGTGAGTCGTTGGCGTCGCCCGCCGCGTTTCCTGTTGCTAGGCGTAACAAAACGCCACCGGTGACGCAGTTTCCTGTCACGCTGGGGGGGGGGCGGCGGCCGTGCCTCGGGGGAACCCCCCGACCCCCCGATCCCCCCCGCCCCCCGCGCTCCGCCTCTCTCCTTTCCTCCTAACAGGGTTACGGTAATTAAATTCGGAACGCCCTAATCGGATTCCCCGCTTAATGAATCTCCGCCACTTGCTGCATCTCCGCTACAGAAGAGCCCCGGCAACAGGCCGAAAATATTTCACAGACATGGCCGATAACTTTCTCTGCCGCATTTCCGACTCGTAGTTAATTTTCTGAGCTTATGTAGCAGCAGTGTTCTCCCCCCCACCCCCCCCTCTCCTCCCCCTCAAGTGCCGAGTTCCCAGGATGCACTGCCACAGAGGGGTTCTAAGCGTATTCCGGATGGCTAAACGGATGAGCATCGTTTTTTTTTTTTTTTTTGTTTTTGTTTTTTAACGTCTGTACTGTTTCCAGCGTTACGAGGGCTGGCGGCTGGGTATTGATGTCTGGTGCTCTCTAATCTGGTGCCTGCCCCCCCCCCCCCCGTCAGGCCTGTCGTGGCGGCCCATTTCTCGGACAACCTCCTGAGGTCCTTCCTCATCCACGTCATGTCCGTGCCGGCGGTCATCTCCCACCTCAACACCCTCACGCCGGAGGTGAGCGCCAGAGGGTTAAAGAGGACTCCCTCCAGTGGACATGTGGGCGGTGGGGGTATAGCTGTAATGAACTATGTGGGAGCAGTAGAATGGCTTAAGTACAGTTAGAAATAGTACATTTACAAGATAAAAGATATAAACATTTACTGGAAAAAAGCATTGTTTTCATGAAATCCTGGTCTTGGAGAGCCACAGAATTTGCAGTTTATTTCGTTGTTACTCAGCACCTGACAAACTGAAGCAGTTGATCACAACGTAATCTTGCGTCACCTGGTTTATTGGGTCTGAGCAAGTCACTGAAAACCAGCAGACCTTACAGTTCTCCAGGACCAGGGTTACGGTCCCTTGGTGTGTGTTAGGGTTGTCGATGGGACCGTGGTTGCGTGGTTCTGAGGTGCCCCCCTGTCTGCCTGTGCAGTGCATGGCCACCATCCAGGCCCACGACCTGCTGCGGAAGTTCATCCTGTTCCTGAGCCGGGCGGAGCAATGCGCGGACATTTGCGTCTGTTTGGAGGGCAGCCACTCCCTGTGCTTGCTGGGTAGGTCGCCTGTGTGTCAGCAGAGCTGGCCTTGCGTCGGTTCCTCTGGACCAACATGGCCGAACGTGCAGGTTCCTCAAGGTCGCCGTTGTGCTGTGGTACGTCCTCGGTGCGCTGATCTCGATGCTCTGGTCCTGTTTGCAGGGAACCTGATTCACCTGGGCTTCCTGAATGAGAAGGTGCTGGAAGAGGAGGCCAATCACTTCGTGAAGGACCTGACGGACATGCTGTCCTACTGCCAGAGATACGTCTCGCAGAAGAAGTCCAACCTCACCCACTGGCACCCGGTGCTGGGCTGGTTCTCCCAAACTGTCGACTACGGGTCAGTGAAGCCGGTCGTAAAAAAAAAAAACGGTGTGATGTATCTTTTATTGGATTTGTACATTCTTCCGAGTTAAAAAGTCGTTTCTTATAAAATTCCGGAAAGCAAACAATTCTAGATGGACAAATATGCCAAAACATCACAGCACATGTAAGGGGGTTTTGAAATACGAAAAGAGGGCCAAAACAGCATCAGACACAAAAACGGCACTAAAAAGCTTTACACACAGCCCCACTAACTACTATTTGACATCATCATGGACAAATCCATTCCATAAAAAAAGTTCAAAGTAGGTCAGAACTTCTGACGTGGCTTGAGGCTGAAGATGGTTCCTCTCTCTGTCCCCCCCCCCCGTCACCCCCCTCCGGGTCCAGGCTGAACGAGTCCATGCCCCTGGTGACCCGGCAGCTCCAGTACCTCTGGGGGGTGCCCGTCATCCGGACGCTCTTCAGCGACGTCCTCAGCAAAAAGCTGGAGAGCCAGGAGCCCACGCCTCCGCCCCCGCAGCCAACCACGTCGCAGAACAACCTGCCAGTCAAGAGTGAGTGAGGCCCCCCTCAGTGTACCCACCGATGACTTTGCAACCCTCCTGCTTACACGGGCTCAGATGTTGAGTTCACATTTGGAGGGATGTTGATGTTCCTGGATACTCTCTGGTCTGTAGGTTAGCAGTAAGCCTAGATAGGCTGAATAGCCTGTCGTTATTATTATGTGTTCTTATAGTCATGCAGTCTTTACTGCTTTTATTGTATCCCCTGTGTTGTAATTTCAAACATGGAAAGCACTTTATGCCCTGCTTGAAAGGTGCAATATAAATAAAATGTATTATTATTATTTTTCTTTTTGAAAATCAGTCTTTAGAAAAATGCTACAGAGGCCACCGTGTATGTGGGTGTTGGTGTTGTGCACCTGTAGAATCAGCAGTGATGAGCCGTGTGTTGCGTGTGTGTCACGTGTGTGTTGCGTGTGTCACGCGTGTGTCGCGCAGACCTGTTCAAGCGGGCCTTCCAGAAGTCGGCCTCGGTGCGGAACATCCTGAAGCCGGTGGGCGGGAAGCGTGTGGACTCGGCCGAGGTGCAGAAGGTGTGCAGCATCTGCGTGCTCTACCAGACGGCGCTGACCACGCTCACCCAGATCAAGCTCCAGATCCTGACCGGTCAGTGTGCTCTGCCGCGTTTAAACTCCACCCGCCGTGTGCCCCTCCACCCCCCCGACCCCCCCCACCTCACTCACTGCCTCTGCCCCCCCCCCCAGGTTTGACCTACCTGGACGACCTGCTGCCCAAGCTGTGGGCCTTCATCTGCGAGCTGGGGCCCCAGGGGGGCCTCAAGCTGTTCCTGGAGTGCCTGAACAACGACACGGAGGAGTCCAAGCAGCTGCTGGCCATGCTGATGCTGTTCTGTGACTGCTCGCGCCACCTCATCACGTGAGGCGTTACATTATGTTACATTCATTACGTTACATTACATTACATTACCTTACATTACATTACTTTACATTAAGATACATTCGTCATGTTACATTACATTACATTATGTTAAATTGCATTGCATTATGTTATATTACATTACATTCATTATGTTACATAATGTCACAGTACATACTAACACTTTTATCCAAAGTGACGTACAACAAGTGCACACTGAAGGTCATTGGAACAACTGCAGAGCACAGATACAATTCTCATTAAGTATCAGTTATCCACAGCCATGAACGTCAAGTCTAGTTCCCACAGTAAGTGTAGGGTAAGTCAGCAAACTTGTGGCAAGTCAAACTAGAAGTGGGGCATGATTACAAGAGATATAATAATGATGATTTCTGGCCTGGAGTTCCAGTGTAGTAGAGCAGCATGATTTTATTTTTGAAATTGAGAGAAGGCCGGTGTGGGGGTCAGGGTCACCCGCGTAACTGTCTGCTTTTTACGGCAGGATCCTGGACGACATCGAGGTGTACGAGGAGCAGATCTCCTTCAAGACGGAGGAGCTGGTCACCATCTCCTCCTTCCTCAACACCTTTGTGTACAAGATGATCTGGGACGGGATCCTGGGTGAGTGGAGGAGCGCGCGGGCTCTGGAGCGCCCTGCGGCCGATGGGGAGGGGGGCGCGTGTGTTTTTCCGGAAGCTTCCGCGCTCTGACGCCCCCGTGCGTTTGCCGTGTCCGCAGAGAACGCGAAGGGCGAGAAGCTGGACCTGTTCCACAGCGTGCACGGCTGGCTCATGGCGCTGTACGAGCGAGACTGCCGCCGGAAGTTCTCTCCCGACGACCACTGGCTGCGCAAGTGAGTGCTGCACCCGCCCCCCCCCCCCACCCCCGGACCCGCGTTTCCCCCCCTCCCCATCCCCCCTTGTCCCCGCGCTGGCACCCCCCCATATCCCCCACTAGAACCCCCCTTGTACCCGTGCTGGCTGTCTCCCACCTTGCACCCTCTCTGCCCCACTCCTCCTCGTACCCGCACTGGCCACCCCAGCTCATATCCACGCTTGGTTTCCCCCCCTTCGGTTCCCACACTGGCGGCTCCCCTCCTGTCTGGAGTTATGATGGGCCCTACAGTGTGGGACGTGTTTAATGGGATTATAATGGTCTGTTGCTGCAGCTCATTTGTCCTGCAGACAGTGGAGTTAGTTGCTTTTGCTGCTGCTGACTTATGTTTTATTTTTCTCACCCGTTCAGGGACCTGAAGCCCAGCCTTCTGTTCCAAGAGCTGGAGAAAGGCAAGAGGCGAGCCCAGCTGCTGCTGCAGTACATCCCCCACGTCATCCCACACAAAAACGTGAGTGAGCGTGGGATGGGGGGGGCTATGCACCCCTCCCAGGACTGTACCAGCGACCCTCCGGTACTGAGCCTGCATGTTTTATTTCCCCAGAGGGTCCTACTCTTCCGCAACATTGTGACCAAGGAGAAGGAGACCCTGGGATTGGTGGAGACCAGCTCCGCCTCCCCTCACGTTACGCACATCACCATCCGACGCTCGCGAATGCTAGAGGTGCGGGATCAAAATGGCCGCCCTTGCGCCTGTCTGGTCCTGTTGGGGAAAAGCTGCCCGCTGGTTCTGACCTCTTTGCTTCGAACCTTAGGACGGGTATGACCAGCTGCGACGGCTTCCCAACAACTCCATCAAGGGCGTCATCCGCGTCAAGTTCGTGAACGACCTCGGCGTGGACGAGGCGGGAATCGACCAGGACGGGGTCTTCAAGGAGTTCCTGGAGGAGATCATCAAGAAGGTCTTCAACCCGGGGCTCAATCTCTTCAAGGTGACCGTCTATTTCCACTTCCTGTTTCTGCATTCAGAACGTTCAGAACTTTTTTTAAAAAAATCCCGTAAGGTGTGAGGTCACAATTACGAGATTAGAATGTTCTTAATTGAACATTCTAGCGCTGATGTAACAATCACCACTGGCAGTGGAGTTCTAGAACACCGACTTACTGTAGAATGCTGGAAAAAAACATTCAGAAAAACCCTGCTCCTGCAGTGGGTGAAAAAAAGACGCTGGGTGTAGTGAAGGACGTTCCTCTCTCCTCAACAGACCACCAGTGGGAACGAGAGGCTGTACCCGTCCCCGACGTCCTACATCCACGAGAACCACCTGCAGCTCTTTGAGTTTGTGGGGAAGATGCTGGGGAAGGCCATGTACGAGGTGCGTCTGCGCAGGGATGTCACTGGAGCATGACACGGCTCCATTTAATCCAGGTCCAAATGGCTGTAGAGATGAACTCTGCAGCAACTGAAGGAAGTAATTGTGAGAGTAGTCGTGTGTGTGTGTGTGTGTGAATAATGTTCTGGGTGTGCAGTGGTCAATTAGATTTCGGCTCTGTTGAATTGAGCAGGGGGTCCCTGTATTCTGATTTGCGGGGCTGCTGTAGCTGAATTGAGCAGGAGGCCCTGTAAGTTCTGATTTGCGGGGCTGCTGTAGCTGAATTGAGCAGGAGGCCCTGTAGGGTTCTCTCTCAGGGCCTCTCTAAGGGCCCCTCTGTCTCCAGGGCATCGTGGTGGACGTCCCGTTCGCCTCCTTCTTCCTGAGCCAGGTCCTGGGCCACCACCACAGCATGTTCTACAGCTCCATCGACGAGCTGCCCTCCCTGGACTCGGAGTTCTACAAGAACCTCACCTCCATCAAGGTCAGGAGGGTCCCCACCCCTTTTCCAAAACCGCCCCCCCCCACCTTTCCTCTTCCTCTCCCTCACACGGGTGTTTGATTGCCACGGTTTCACGTTTTTTTTTGTCTTCTTTTCCCCACAGCGCTACGACGGAGACGTCAGCGACCTCGGCCTGACCCTGTCGTACGACGAGGACGTCATGGGGCAGGTAACGCGTCGGTTGTCCTGGTTACGCCGCTAAGCTCGCCAAGCCCCCCTCCTTGTCGGGGGGCGGAGTCTTTAACCGTCCGCGTGCTAACGCTGTGCGGGTGTGTCTTTCGCAGTTGGTGTGTCACGAACTGATCCCAGGCGGGAAGACCATGCCCGTCACCAATGAGAACAAGTAAGAGCACATCTGCACCTGACTAATAAACAGCGAACTGTGTGAATGACCCCATTTTGTTTGTTATTTTCTTAAAAAGCTGAGGGTACTGGCAAGCACGGGTGATTCTGTCAGAATCGTTTATTTTAGGAGATCAAAGAGCTTTGTATTAAATTGCTTAAACAGGTAGTGGGGCATTGCATTCAAATCTGCTGGTCACCATGTTTGGCTGCAGTTAAATTGTATGGAAATTCTGTGGTTGCGACCCAGGGTCATGTCTGGTTTCCCTACTGCAGTTATGCAGTATGAATATTATAATGGCTGTTGGCTCTATTAGATGTGGACGGGTTTGGGTTAGGGTTTTTGGTTTGGGTTTGGGTTTGGGTTTGGGCTTGGTCTTGGGTTGTTTGGGTTGGTTTTGGGGTTGGGTTTGGGTTTGGGTTTGGGCTTGGGCTTGGGGTTGGGTTTGGGTTTGGGGTTGGGTTTGGGTTTGGGCTTGGTCTTGGGGTTGGGTTTGGGTTTGGGTTTTGGGTTTTGGGGTGTGGGGTTTGGGTTTGGGGTTGGGTTTGGTCTGGTCTTGGGTTGTGGTTGGGCTTTGGGGTGTGTTTAGGGTTTGGGGTTTTTGGGTTTGGGGTTTGGGGTTTGGGTTTTGGGTTTTTCTGTTGCTGATGAGGATTCTCGCCCCCCCCCCCCCGCAGGATCAGCTACATCCACCTGATGGCGCACTTCCGCATGCACACGCAGATCAAGGACCAGACCGCCGCCTTCATCCGCGGCTTCCGCTGCATCATCAACCCCGAGTGGCTGCACATGTTCTCCACCCCCGAGGTGCAGCGCCTCGTCTCCGGGGACAACGCCGAGATCGACCTGGACGACCTCAAGTGCGTCTCTCCCTCTCCTCGCTCTTCTCTCGTCTTCTCTCTCTCTCTCTCCTCTCTCGCCTCTCCTTCTGCCTCTCTACCTCTGCTCTTCTCTCTGTCTTTTCTCTTCTCTCTCCTCTCCTCTCCTCTCTCTCTGTCTTCTCTCTCCTCTCCCACCTACTCTCCTCTTTTATCCCCTCATCTTCCTCTCTCTCTCACCCTCACTATGTCTCTCTTTCCTTTCTCCCACTTACCCCTTTTCCTCTCTCTCTCTCTCTCTTTCTCTCTGTCTCTCATCAGTCTTCTCTCTCTCTCTCTCTCGCTCCTCAGTCTTCTTTTGTTTTAATATCTGTTGTGCTCCTGAGTTTTTTTTTACTTTAGCATGTTTAATTTCTGTGTTCTGTCTCGTCGTCAGGAAGCACACGGTGTACTACGGGGGCTTCCACAGCAGCCACCGCGTGATCATCTGGCTGTGGGACATCCTGTCCAACGACTTCACGGCCGAGGAGAGGGCCATGTTCCTCAAGGTACCCCCCCCCCGGCGACGCGGTCTCCCACGGCGACCGTTCGGGCGTGGCCGGGCCGCCTCCCTTAACCCTTTTTTGTTCCCCGTTTGCAGTTCGTCACCAGCTGCTCCCGCCCCCCCCTCCTGGGGTTCGCCTACCTCAAGCCCCCCTTCTCCATCCGCTGCGTGGAGGTGTCGGACGACCAGGTGAGCCGGGACCGAAACCAGCCCGAAATCTTCCCAAACCCCCCATTCCCCCTCTGGGACAAAGACACTGAGAGCCCTGTATTAGTGAAAAACCAAAATTTCCAAACTTTTTCCCCCTTAAAAAACATGTTAAACTTGCAATGCTGATGTTGTAGTTTTAAATGAAGCCATCGCATGGAGTTATGTATACAGGAAAAGTTATGTATGTACTATTGTAACTGGTGGGAAATTTTTGAAATGTTTCCTTTTAATGGCTTTGTAGTTAAAGATGTTGGAGTTAGAGTTTTTTCTGATTGACACTTTTGTGCCTTGTGCTTGCATGAATACGTTCCTGTGTCTCTGTCTGTCTGTCCATCCATCTCTATTCATCCGTCTGTCTCTCTGTCTGTCTGTCCATCCATCTCTATTCATCCGTCTCTCTGGCCCTATGTCTGTCTGTCTGTCCATCCATCCATCCATCTCTATTCATCTGTCTGTCTGTCCGTCTGCCTGTCTGTAGGACACGGGGGACACGCTGGGCAGTGTGCTGAGGGGCTTCTTCACCATCCGGAAGAAGGAGCCGGGGGGCCGGCTGCCCACCTCCTCCACCTGCTTCAACCTGCTCAAGCTGCCCAACTACAGCAAGAAGAGCATCCTGCGTGACAAGCTGCGCTACGCCATCAGCATGAACACGGGCTTCGAGCTGTCCTAGCGCCCCCCGCGCGGCGCTGGAGCTCCGCCCACAAAGGGGGCGTGTCCCAGCACGCCGGAGCTCCGCCCCCTACTACTGCTGCTGCTGCTGCTGCTGCCCGCGTGCGGACACACACCGGCGCCGCCCACCACCACCGCGGCCCCTCCAATCGCCTTCCGGGAAACAACCAACCGCTGGTGTCGCAGCAGCTAAGCAATCACAGACAGCTCAGCGATCCGTTTTTAAAAAAGATAACCTATCGGAGCGGTCTAAATGACGATGATGACGCTCTCACTGACTAACACTCCCTGTTGATAAATATCCCTTGTTAAGCCCCCCTCCGCCCCTTGCAACATAAATATGTAAATTTAACTACATGACATGCCTAATAAAATGGCTTCAACTCTAGTATTTCTCAGGCACAGGAACAACTCTCGCTTAACGTTAACTGGAAAAGCAATACAGATGCAAGCCATGACTAGTTCATTTTATTCGACTTTTTAGCGAACCGAGGAATGATTTCAGATGTGGTTGGCACACGCACGCAATCATAGCAAACTCCTTCAATCTGTTAAGCAGACTCTAAAAAAAAAAAAAAGCCTTGTTTAAACGTGATGAAAGCACCTTTTAAAATGATCTATTATATCTTTGAGGCGTGAGGACGGGGGCAGTGGGTGGGGGTGGGGGGGGGAGGGGGTCTGATGTGTTTTTAATGCTGTTGCCCTCGTTAGATAAGGTATGAAATCCGAGTCACTAAATACCACTACATTAACTTGACTTTATGATCCCGGAGAGCTGTTCCAGCCCGTTCCTCTCTCATGTCTCCTGAGAGTGCTGCGATCGAATCGAAGAGTCGTTTTTTTTGCACGTCCACGCAGAGAACGGCCGCATTTGATTCGCTCCTGGATTTATTATTTTTTTTGACAGATTTTTTTGTTCGTCATCCGCTGCTTCTCAGTTCCTCCCGATCCTGCTGAGGTGCGATGCAGACAAGTTTTTTTTTTTTTTTTTCTTCCTGAAAACCGTTCGGAAATTATTTCGATTTTAAACTTTAAACATCTCAGCCGGGTGTTCTTTTTTTTTCATTTTTTTGTCCGGTAATAAATTTTGAGAATGCTCTCTGCATCCTTCACTGCTGATGTTTTTTTCAGGTTAACTGTAAACGTGTATACGAGCCGTTACTTGAGGTTTTCCCTCTCGCACTCCCCCCCACCCACCAACCACCATTTTATAGCTGGGATGCCGCTGCTCTGGAACCATGCATAGCAAACTAAACAAACAAAAAAGACACGACAGGAAGCTAGGTGTAAGGACTGAGTCGCTTAAATAACCCCCCCCCCCCCCCCCTGTGATTTTTTTCTCACAGAGATGCTTTTTAAAATGACGGTTTTAAAAAAAAACAAAAAAAAACAAAAGTTCTGGCGAAACTGAGGCAGAAAGCGAAACGGTCCTCCCTCCAGATGTGCGGAGCAGCTGTATAAACCACACTAAACTTCGAGAGAACGGCCCCTGCTGTCGCCGTGCTTTCGCCAGGTCCTGGAAGCAGACGTGTGTCACCAGGTCCTGGAAGCAGACGTGTGTCACCAGGTCCTGGAAGCAGACGTGTGTCGCCAGGTCCTGGAAGGAGACGTGTGTCCGCCAGGTCCTGGAAGGAGACGTGTGTCGCCAGGTCCTGAAAGGAGACGTGTGTCCGCCAGGTCCTGGAAGGAGACGTGTGTCGCCAGGTCCTGAAAGGAGACGTGTGTCCGCCTTGTCTCTCGGGAATCAAGCCATAACCTCGGGGGGATTTGGACGGCCGGCCGGCCTGAATTCCAGCGGAGATTAACCCCCCCACAGGCCATAGAACGCCACGGGACGGCATGCGTGAGGCTCCAGTTTCGGGAACGCGGTCCTACGCCGGGACACCAGCAGGGGGCGCCTCCACGGCCTTTTGTGACCGAGAGCACTGTCGCGTTCGCCTACGCTCGCGGGGCCTGAATTTTAGCCGTCGGGTGGAACACGGGGAGACCGTCATGTGCGTAAACACCCCCCTCCCCCCCCTCTCCCTCGGCATGGGGTGGCGGGGTCCCATGAGCCTTTGCACCTACTGAACTCACTTGAAACTGAAAGCGAGGTCTTTGCTTTCCTCCACCCACCCCCCCACCATTTCAAACATACTAAGCCAAGACCGCTGTTGTATTGTTTGGTGATCATTCTTACATTTTTTTATTTTTATTTTTAAAGATGTTGGCAATTTCGACAAATCATGACGTGCAGAAAATTTGCATTTTACAGGGTTATATGACTGTAAAAAACACCATTGCAGCGCAGTTCAGTCCCAGCAGCCTTTGCTTCAACTACTGTGGGGGTTATAGTGTGGACATCGGCGTTGGTGAAGAAAAAAGCAATAGCAGCCTGTTTTTTTAGACCTTTTTTTATTATGCAAAACTGTCCTCTTCATCTGAGTCACCTGAAGTGTGTATGCGCATGGGGGGGTGGGGGGGTGGGGGGGTGGGGTGGGGGGGGCATACGGGGGGTAATAGACCTGCCCAAGCCAGTGGGGACATTTCAGTATTGCCCTGTCTGTCGTACCTCTCTGTCTCACCCTGAAGTGTCGTCGCAGTTTCTACATGTCCTCGACATGGCCACGCACGTCCAAAACAAATACACAGAGCGACATTTATTTGTGCTTTCAAGGTGGTGTTAAGAACTCGACGGGCATTTATGTACAGTTAGCGGGGCACCATTGGACCTGAAATTATTCTGAAACTGTGGGGCCTAGAGTATAGTGTAATGAATTATTATGTGGGTACCACTGGCTAACGTCCCTCACAGCAACCTGTTCTCGTGCTTTCCCGTTGTACCCCTCCCTGATACACTCCAGTGCCCATCCCCGTCTGTCAGTCATTAGTGTGTTGAAAGGATCGTCAGGAGCAAACGACTGTCTAACGATTTTTTTTCTTACCGTGTGCTTTCAGGGGTCCGATCTTTTTTTTTTCCCGACTGACGTCCGAGTCCCGCTTTGAGAAATTCGTGAGCGCGAAGAGCACGCCGAGGGTTTCGGTCGCCGAGTCAACCGACCAAACCGCGCCGATTTCTCGCGGTCGTCCGCGCCGCGCCGTGAAGTTAAAGGAAAGGGCTTTGTTTGTTTTCAGCGTGCTGCGGTCGCTGCGGTTCGTCCAGTCTGTCGCATTCTCAAGGGCTTCATGTGCCATTCGGATTCACTGATGTCGAGTTGAAACCGGACGCCATTTTGGGGCGTCCTCCTCCTCCTTCTTCTCCTCCTCCCTTTCTCGGCCAGGCCGGAGTCTTAAAATGGTTTCTCGTCCGAGCAGCTGCGGACGTAGAGGTGTAGAGGTGTGTGTGTGTGTGTGTGTGTGTGTGTGTGTGTGTGGCGTGATACCGAAGGGTACCTCGCAGGCCGGGCCGGGTTCGAGTGACGGGCTAACCTCGTCACTGTTAAACGATGTCATTAAAATCTCACCTTGATCTCCCTTACAGAAAAAAAAAAAAATCCAGGAAAACAGACTACAAGTATCACTCCTCTAGAGTACTGTCTTGCTCTCTCTCTTTTAAAAAAAAGTGTCTTTGAAAATGAAGAAATTGGTTGCACTATGTGAAATTCTTATTGTTTAAAAGGCATATTTCAATGTAAAAAGTGATCTATATGTATAACCTCATTCAAGTGGTTTTTCCTGCTGTAAAATATATATATATATAACATTATTGTTAGTCATGTAAACCTTTGATTTTTCTTAAATATTTACTTTACAACTAAATGTGTGTGGGTTTGTCCTTTTTTTGTCCTAGTGCATAAAAAAAAAAACTTAAGGCAGAGAAGAATTCAGTAAATTTTTGAGGATTTGTTGAATAACAATTGAACAACAATTGCATTTCAAGTTCTACCTACAAGAACACAAAAATAGTTTTTACTTAAAAAAAACAAAAAACTTACACACGGCTTTCCTCGAAATAACCTCATTTCACTTTAATTACAATTAAACAAATTATTGGAAGTAATTTTTCAAAGTGGGAGAGAATCTGTTGAAGGGTGAGAACCTGTGGTTTTAAAAAAGACTTAAGGTAGATAAGATTTCACTCAATTTAACTACACCTGCACCTCCAATTATTTGTTTTATTGTAATAAAAGTCAAATGAGGCTATTCTGAGGAAAGTCATGTCTAAGATTGTGAGTAAAACTCATCTTTTTGTGTTATTGTAGATAGAAATAAAAAAAGTAGTAACTTTCCCTATCACGAATTGTATACATAATACATTTTATGGGAAATCTATAGAGCTGATTAAAGTTTAATAGCAGTAAATAGGAACACGTGATTTAACATATGCCTGTGGAAAATGTCATTCCGCGGAGCCCCATGTTTCCCCCCTCGCGCTTGGATCAAGAGATTTGTGCGCAGACTCAAAAATATCTCGCAGAACTTTTCCCATCGTCTGTTTTAGAAGTTGCGGCCAGGTGGACGCGCACCTTCTGCGAAGGTCAGGCTTTTTAGGAGCGCGTGTATGTTAATCAAGGGGGGAAAAGCATGAGCGCACCACCCAGCCCATCTCCGGCGCGATGGTTCAAGGCGTTGAGAAGGTAAGTTATTGTTGTAGTTGGAAGGATGAACTGTGAGTGCAGGCTAACTCTTACTTGGTGCTAGCGAAGCCTGCATCGAAAACAAACCGCAGAAGCGAGTGACCTCCTTCGCTCAACAAATTTGTTTTGAGATTAGAGAAGCGACTTTTTTTATACTAACATGTTCCTTACTTTTCAATTAAATTGGCCGGCCGCGGAAGTGGATTCAGTCCTTGTGGAATTGCAAAACTCACGTGATGTTTCAAAGATCTTTAATTTACCGGAATTGGGAGGACACGTTGTCTATCTCAAGCGCGACTTTCGTCCTTGTGGTTTGGCTTTAATTGATTTACCAGGTTTACAGAGATAATGAGAAGTCTTATCAGTATTTATAAGACTGTTTTTTTAAGAAGCAGTAGCCTGTCATCAGCTGCCAAAAAGTTGTTTTTGAAGTGTTTCCAGTTCGGGGTTGCTTATTCCCGTCGCCTGTGCTGACTTTCCGAGTAAAATTAGTAAAGGTTCAATTAAAGTAACAATTTTGACTCAACATGACCAAGCAAGTTTACATGTGTTTACAAAATGCATAGACGTATATACCATTTACAGGACCTTAGAGAGATGCGTCAGGCGAAAGCACAGCCTCCCATTCTTGCTGTAGGACACAAGGTATCCACTTTAAATAAATCTTAATTCAGTATGACCCGCAGCCATTGTTTCTCCGCAAACACCTTGCACACACGGCACTGAACACAGCACTGAACAAGCCTTTCAAGCTTTAGTATCGTAACAGTCCACGGACCTAAAGGTATGCAAGTCATTTGGAAAGTCTGCTGTTGCCACAATACTGAGAATTATATCTTATCGGACTTGTGTAATGTAGTCGGTCCAATGACCTTCGGTGTGCGCTTATTGGATAATAGTCTGCCAAATAAAATGTAATGTCATGTACTGTACTGTAATGTTTGTGAGACAGCAACGATCCGTCTGATGTGTTTTGTTTTTAAGAACCCGGATAGAGGAGTCCAGCACAAAGGCCGGCTCCGCGGCCTGCGCGGAGCAGCTGAAGAGGGCTCGAGCCGCGTTCCGAGCCGGACGCACGTCCAAGGAGAGCTTCCGACGCGCCCAGCTCGAGACCCTGGTCCGCATGCTGGCCGAGCACGAGTGCGACTTCGTGGACGCGCTCTGCAGGGACCTCCACAAGGTGGGGGGAAGGTCCTCGGTGCTGTCGCGTGGTCAGAGAATGCAGCGCTTCCCTCTCTTTAGCGCGAGCTATATATTCTATACGAGGGCTGGCACTAAACCAGGGATCTCAGACTCAATTCCTGGAGGGGCTGTTGTGTGGCTGCCGGTTTTTGACGCGTTGCTGCACTTAGGTGCTTAACTAAAGTCTTTGATTGGCTAAAGAGTCTGTTTCCAGACAACAGAAACCAGACTCTGGTCTTCCAGGACTGGAGTTTGAGATCCACATCCAGCTCTGGACTATTGGATGTCCTAGCAGAGTCAGACTGACCCAATTGGAGAAATAAGCATGCTTAGGGCCCCAGTACCACCAGGGGGCCCCTTATCATTCCAAAATGTATATTGTGTTTATAATGTTGATTTTGTCGGGGGGCGGGGGTGGATTTGGGGGAAATGAAATCCAACTTAGGGCCCCTCAAAGGCTAGGGCCAATACTGGGCCCTAGGGAAATTTTTTTTTGGAGACCCCCCCCCCTCCCCCCCTTTCAGCTGATGTCCTGAAAGGGATCCTCACCCTGGGGTGTTTTCGTGCCGTTTTCCCCGACACAGCCCCGCTTTGAGTCGGTGGTGTCGGAGCTGATCCTGGTGAAGAACGAGGCGCTGTACGCCATCAACAACCTCACAAAGTGGATGGAGCCCCAGCACGTGGAGAGGAACCTGGTGAGTGGATCTTAATTCAGGGAAGCGAGACGGGGCGGGGGAAGTGCCAGGATGAGCCTTTCCCGTTTCCTGTTTCCCGTTTCCTGTCCGCTCCAAAAAC
The DNA here is from genome assembly GCF_018555375.3 of Anguilla rostrata. NCBI lineage: Eukaryota > Metazoa > Chordata > Actinopteri > Anguilliformes > Anguillidae > Anguilla > Anguilla rostrata. The sequence continues at coordinate 3,967,881 of NC_057942.1, read as the reverse complement.
CGGGTGACGATAGCATCGCCATGTACGGGTGCCAGAACTGAGTAGCTTTTCTCCCCCCGGAGAGTATTGTTGAGAAAACAAGGCGATCTGGGGTCCCCTGGCTTGAGCCGGATTATCGATGACTCGACAGTCTCCATCCAGCCCAAATATGTGCGTTCCCGCAGCCACAAAGCAGCGCATTGTGTTGTCGGCCGCCAAAGAAGATTATCACTCTGACCCCCCCCCCCCCCACTCCCTACTTCCCCCCGCCACAAACCTGCACTTGTTCCACCCCCCACTCCCACCCCCCCCACACCCCCCTTCCACAGGCTGGACGCTCCATTGCACAAGAGAGTCGGATATGTCTGGACTTGTGTTCAGTCTTAGTGCCTTATCTCCTGAGTCCTGTGCAGCCCCCCCCCCACCCCGCTATCCCCCCCCCCTCGTTAACTGGACGTTTGCGTGTGTTCCAGGCCACCTCCCTGGATGAGTGCATGGTGGTGTGCGAGCCCCTGGGGGTGGTGTTGGTGGTCGGGGCCTGGTGCAGTCCAGTCCAGCTCTGCCTGGTGCCTCTGGTGGGGGCCATTGCTGCTGGTGAGATACTGGACTGAGGATACAAACATTCCAACTTTACACTACAGCCAGGCCAGCACAATTTGTCTGGAAGGTCAGCCAAGTCTGCACATGTGTGTGAACTGCTGGTGCTGTGTGTGTGTGTGTAGTGTGTGTCCTGTGTGTGTGTGTGTGCGTGTGTCTACACGTGTCTGTTTTTCAGGTAACTGTGTGATCATCAATCCCTCAGATACCAGCTCTCACACAGCAGAGCTTCTGCACAGACTCATCCCGTCCTACCTGGATAATGTGAGCAGAATCACCACTGGCCCTGTGATTGGCTCGTTGCTTATTCTCTGGCTGGTTAATTAGTTTTCATGTGACAAGGCTATTGTCTGTCAGAACTAGTTAGGCTGATGGTTATGGTTGTGGCATCTACTAAATCTACAAAGATACAGTCACTCTACCTCATATTTGCCATTGCTTGATGATCAATTGTCCAATAAGCTATACATTTTCATGAGTCTTCTGTCTGTCACCTGCCTGTGATAATTTGTGCTTTAAGAGTATATTGATGATATTTAACTGCCATTCAGTAAAGGTTTTTAGTCCACAAATGATTGGTTTTTGGTTGAAAGTCACTGAAAACATGCTAGCTCACTAATACCATTTATACATTGTACGATTCATGAAGATGACAATGAAGCTTGTCCTACTAGCTAATGAGGCTAGCTATAATTTGCATTACCATTTTTTTAACCAGTCTGCTAGTTGTCCACCATGTTGAAAGCTACGATATCACATATTTGGCCACACAAAAGTTTCAACACGTAAGCTTTACTAACAGCTTGGGAAAAATTATAATTCAGCAGCCTTCTAGCTGTTGAACTCAATTGAATTAATGAATTTTGAGATGACAGAATGCCCTTCTCTCTTCCTCCCCTTTAGCATGTCTGTCTCAGCAATGTTGATATCTAATTAGGAGCCCAACGAATTCATGAATAACAAGTATGCAGTCGCAGTTATAGAATGCAATTACCATTAATGTTAACATGCTAAATTTGTTTCTGTCAACACTTGCTGACACATTTTGCCCCTACGGTTGTTGTTGTGCTCTAAAATGCAAAATTATGATCTATATTCATTATAAATACATATATATTTTGAATAAATCGAGAAGAGCTTCGGAGATGCCACAGCTGGCACCGAGAGTGTGTTGTGCTTGGTTACATCTATGATGTCAGAAAAAGATGAGTTTGGAATTCTATGGTGATGAGGTGCTCTATCATACACTTTATATCTATGGTCACACTGTCTCTTTCCTTTCTTCAGGAGTGCTACCATGTGCTACTCTCCTCAGCCAGTGACCTGCCTGAGATTGTAGATCTCAAGTTTGATCACGTATTCTTTACAGGTGAGGTAAAAACAGGGTGTTTGACTAATGTTTGTTTGTCTGCGTTCTAATAAAAAGTCTCTGCGCACCTTATCAAATAGGTTACAGGTACTTGGAGAGCAATGTATCATCATGAGAGAGCATGCAGGAGGGATTTTTTTGCTCTCAGTCTGAAAATAATTTTGCAGGTGCTTGGAGCTGTATAGATCAGCAGTTGATGAAGGAGTAGAGCTGTTCACACACGGCCAAAAAAAGGTCTGGGGAATGAAAAATACTCATTCTACGCGTCCACAGTGAAGGAAAAAATAAAGTAAAAAAAGTTTCAACTCCGCTTTAGAAATTTCTGCACCATGCTAGCATAGGAAAAGGAAGTATTTTTCATACGAAGTCCGGACAAATTTGGTGGTGTGTGGACTGGCCTTCACCTTCATAAAGAGGAGAAATGTCGATTTCATTTGTTTAACCTGTTTAGTCTTTTAGGGAAATACCTTTAATGTGGGTTTAGGAGCGGGGAGCTCGATACATGCTATGGCTGCGTGTCAGCAGGGTCCGTGAACGCAGCGTTTTTAAAAACCCGACCCCGTTTCCCAGGCAACAGCGCGGACGGGACCAAGGTGGCGCAGGCGGCGGCGCGCGGGCTGACGCCGGTCACGCTGGTGCTGGACGGGACGAACCCGTGCTACGTGGACGCGGAGTGCGACGCGGGCGCGGCGGGGCGGCGCATCGCCTGGGCGCGCTTCCAGAACGCCGGGCAGAGCGCGGCGGCGCCCGACTACGTGCTGTGCCACGCCGGCGCCCGCGACGCCCTGCTGCGGGAGCTGCGATGCGCCCTGCTGCAGTTCTACGGGCCGGACCCGCGCCAGTCCCGCAGCTACGGGCGCCTGGCCAGCGCCGAGGGCTTCGCCCGCGTCCGCGGCCTGCTCGCCAGGTCCGGCACGGTGGCCGCCGGGGGCCAGGTGAACGAGGCCGAGAAGTACATCGGTGAGGGGGGGGGGGGGGGGGGGGGGGATGGGAGGAGCAGGAGGAGGAGGAGGAGGAGGAGGGGGGAGGGGGTGGCTTGCTGCTCTGGTGTTTTGTAGAGGTTTAAAATCATTATTTGCCACCAGAAGGCTTTAAGTTCCAAACCTAAATTGGACCGAAGATCTTTAAAACCTGCTGTACAAATGGATGAACGTAAGATTCATAAGCTGCTATTGATATTCATATTTTGATCATGTTAACATGCATGGTCCAACTGAGACCAAGCCCACAGCATACAGCCGTGTCTGTAGAAATAGATTTCATGAATTCATAAATTTTTGTGCATAATCATTATCTTGAGTGTGTGTGTGTGTGTGTGTGTGTGTGTATGGCAGGCCTAGTATCATTTTATACAGCCAAATACTGAAGCAGTACAGTTTAAGTACCTTGCTCAAGGGTACAACAGCAGTGTCCTTCAGGTCACCCGGCCAGTTCCCTAACCTCTGCACTACGCTGCCCTGTGTAGCCCCTACCCTGCTGACGGAGGTGGTGGAGACGGATCCCATCATGCAGCAGGAGATATTCGGGCCAGTCCTGCCCATCCTGACCGTGAGCGACGTGGACGAAGCCATCGCCTTCATCTGCAGGCGGGAGAAGCCGCTCTGCGTGTACGCGTACTCCAGCAACAGCAAGGTGCTGCAGCTCCGACGCGCTTTTTAAACGCGGCTCTCACGTCGCGTCTGCGCGTCAGCTGGTCTAACTTTCCCGCCTTTTTTTTTCTCCCGTCGCTGCAGGTCATCTCCCGTCTGATGGAGGAAACGTCCAGCGGGAGCTTCTGCGCCAACGACTGCATTCTGCAGAGTCTGATGGTGGTGCTGCCCTTTGGGGGAGTGGGTAAGTGCTTTGGGGGAGGGGCGGGGGTTAAATTGTCGGAGGTCGAACCTTGGGGATCCACGGTTGCCGTGCCAACCCTCCCTCTCCTCTCAGTGTGGGGGGGGGTTAAAATAGCGGGGGTTCAAGCCTTGGGGTTCCAAGGTTGCTGTGCCAACCCTCCCCTCTCCTCTCCGGGCGTGGCAGGTGCCAGCGGGATGGGCTCGTACCACGGACGCGCCAGCTTCGACACCTTCTCCCACAGGAAGTCCTGCCTGCTGCGGGGGACGCGCATCGAGTGCGTGACCTACCTGCGCTACCCGCCCTACGAGGACCGCAACCTGTCGCTCATGACCTGGGCCAGCACCCTGTCCTACAAGAGCCAGGGCTGGTGCCAGATCCTGTGAGGGGAAGGGGAAGGGGAGGGGGGGGGGGGGGGCGGGGGTGTCGCCGGCCACGCCCAGAGGCGGCCATCTTGCCCTCCGCGGCGCCAAGGGATGTGGAAGCGACCCTCGTCCTGCAGGAACGGTCCTCGTAGAGGAGGTGAGAGGAGGTGGGAGGAGGTGAACACACACTTCCCCCTCTGGTCCAGTGCTCTGCTCCTGCCGAGAAGATCATCTGGCCTGCCAGGCTGGTTGCTAAGCAGCGCCAGACCCGGATCGAATTTGTATTTGAAATACTTTAACTCTGAACAAGCTGGTAAAAAAAAAAAAAAAAAAATGTTTAAAACACTGCTACAAACCGCTTAAAATTTTCGAAAAAACATTACTGACCAGAACTTCACAGGAAAATGGAGCACTGTTCTAAATAATGGTGAAAATCTTTCTTCTGTGGTCAGAATCTGCAGCCATTTTCAGTATCCATGGAGTTAAAGTGTATCATAATAATTTGATCCTGGTTTGCTATACACATCTCTTGTGATTCCTTAGAAGTCTGTAGCCCCCAAATAAAGAGCTCTTTTCCCATTTGGTCCTAGTGCTTGAAATGTGTCAATCCCGTTCCTGTTTTACTAGGAAATATAACCTAGCGGACGTAAATCTGTAGTAATGTAGTATTTTGTTTGGTGGTAGTGCAGTAGTTCCATGTGTGCAGAAGAGTCTTGAGGCTCCCACTTCTAAAGAATGCAGTATTGAGAAATGTAATATTTAAGCTGCCTTGTTTGTTTTATTGTGTCAAATGTCTCTTATATTTATGAGGTAATGTCCACAAGAAAAAGTACAATTATCTGAATGTGGAATGGAATTAGCGTAAAGTGGTTGTAATCAAATTAATAATAACTATGCCAAAACAATTACTTGATCTTAATGTTACAGTAAAAAAATGTTTTGTCACAATAAAGGATTACACTTACTCGCAATGGTGAAATTTCCTAACATATAAAAAATACAAGCCTTTACTCTACATGCAAGTCTCCATGGAGGTAGATGCAAATGTAAGACTATCATCTATCAGTGAAACAGAAACTAGCTTCTTAAAATTCCTCTTGTGTATATGGCTAGATGGAGAAATGTTTTTCTTCCTCAGAGTAGACTAATGTGAACGTGACCCAGGTTATATGGTCAGAAAAAAAGTGTGAAAGCAGTTTATTTTACATGAAAACAATCATATCATTTCAGAAATGAATGTATTTAATAATGAACATCTTCTTCTTGGAAGATAAGTTTGTGGTGCTGAAGTAAAAGTACTGTTTCACACACTGTAGCTTCAGTCCTGGATGCACCACTGAGATGCACTCCTGTGGAGTTTGAGTCTTGTGCGCACGGCCATTTTGTTTCTTCCCCCCCTTCCCTTCTTCATTCCTGCGGTTCCTCATTCAGGCCTCCTGTAGACGGTCTCCCTGTTGCCCTCTTTCATAGCCACGTACCTGGCTACGGTGAACAGGTAATCGCTGAGCCTGGTCAGGGAAAAACAGACGCAGCCGGTTAATTTGGTGCATGACACACAGGTACACTGTACACTGCAGCTGACCATGCTGAACACCCCCCCCCCCCCATCCCTCAGTGCTAAATTTGACCAGGTATTAATTATTATTGTAACCTATGTAGTTGTTTGCAATCCAGCACGTTGTGAACATGTGACTTTTTTTCTTCATGGCATGCGTAGCTACTTCTGACATAATGTGGCTTAAGTGGGTAAATGATCCCTCCAAACATGAAAAGCCCCCTAATTAAGAAAAATTAACAGCTTGTTAAAATCCTGGGATTGCTGTTGTGGCTGGAATGTGAATCCACATACACAGGGGGGCTCCCCAGGACCAAGTCTGAATTCCAGTCCTTTAGACCAGTCGACCAGTGGGGGGGGTTTGCTAGAGAACAATGAGATGTGGATCCTAGCCAACCAAACCCTTCCCAACCCCTGAAATATGCTAACCGCCAATTATGCAGCGCCCTGCTGGGCTACTGGTCACAGTACTGACAGCGGCCTGCATTCTGTCCAATCCCAGACCACGGGACCCCTCCCAAGCCCAAGAACCTTACTGAATTTTTTTTTTTTACCTGTTCAGAAACTTGGCCACTTCTGCGTCCACCTCACCTGACCGTACGATAGGGGCAACGCTGAAAGAGAGGACGGCGGGTTTTTGGTGTCTGTGGCACCACGCGTGTAAATGTTACTCATGCGCGTGGGGGCTTGTTTAGGGCAGGTAAGGTGCACCCACCTGCGCTCCGCCCTGCGGCACACTGACCGGGCCACGTGCAGGGCGGCACTGCTCTTCCCTCCGGACTGCAGGGCGTGACAGAAAGGCAGACGGATGGAGAGACAGACAGACAGGCAGGCAGGCAGACACACACAGATGGATGGACAGACAGGCAGGCGGACACACACACACACACACAGACAGACAGAATTAATTCAGGTCTGCTCATCAGTGCCTGAGGCCTCATCAGCCGAATCAAAAGTTCTGTAGTGTGTTATCACTGGCGTAGCACCAGACTGTTTAAGCAGTTCTGAATGTGGCCTTACGGGTAAAATGAAGTTGGTCAGTGGAGGAAGTTCCTCGGTATATTTGTCAATCCAGCGTTCCAGGTCAGAGAGAGGGTGTCCACTAAACATGGTCTTCTCTGTGCAGAAGAAACATTAACCAGTCAATTTCAAATACAAATATTAATGAACAGAGAACTGGCACAAGATTTACAGAAGACTGTGAAGCAGGCAAAGCATAATTCTGTAAAAACAGCTGCTTCTGCAAGGCACATAACATTAATTTTAGCAGACTTTAAAGTTGGAAAAATTTACTTATGTGACTTTGCCTTGCTGATGACTGGGGTGTGGCGATATTCGATCCCACATCTTGTAGCACACACTGAATCTGTGATGTAAAGAAAGCAACAATTAGGAACATAAAACTTAAAATACAAAAATATAATAATGGCTGTTGAGTAAAATTATTTTTGTTAAACTGTCATATTGACAGTTTTAAAAAAAAGTTGTTTTGTTTTCAACCAACCTTTTCTAGCTCTTCTGTGAATGCATGGCCTTGGTCGATGCAGAATTCTCTGGCCAATCTGAAAGACATTATAGGGAAGTGCAGTCAAACTGAAGAATGCACTCAATGGTCAACTGTGGAGTGGTTAACCCTGTTTCCTCCCCCGTTTTGCCTTACCCTATAGCGCAGGACAGCTCATCGGTTGCCCCTAAGGCTTCGAAAATACCGTCCTCCTTTGGCCTTCTTTCACCGGTGAAAGTGCTGGAGAAACCTTTTAGAATGATAAAGAATAATATATATTAAAAAATCCTGAATGTCACAGGGTGAGATGCACGCAGCAAAACACATTGATATCGTTTATCGATGCAGTTTACATTTGCTGAATTACACAAATAACAATACACGCACGAAATGTAATTGGCATTACCAACCTTTGTCTCCTGTTTTTGTATATATTTTAGGTGCCTTGTTGCCTCGTTCTGATTTTGCTGCATTACTTTCAGTGGAATAACCAAAACGGGTATGTTAGCTGCATTATTAACTACTTCACCTCACATAAAACATAAAGCAATCCACAGTAACGTTTTCTGTCTTGCCACCCTAGTAAAAAAAATCAACTATTAGTGTCAAGCTAGAATTAAATGGAGCAGTTAGATCACCAATGCTATGCTATGCCATACGAATTGAGTTATGCCTAGCTTGCGCTGCAAGGTGTCAAATAAGGTACAGTATCGGTCAAAAGAGTACAAGCTTTTAGTTAATAATGTTTTATAAACAATTTACTAAGAGCCTAGAAAGCTAACTCCACAAGTACTGGGTAATACAGGTAGGCAGACAGGCTGATTGAAGCTAACATTTGATGCTATTTGGCAAGCTAGCTATCCCACTAGATAGGTAATTAATTAAAACCTCACCCTGTATCATTTGTACTTGCACATAAAGGCCTGGTCCAACATACACGAATGGATTTTTTGTAAGTTCTGAGAACGCAACGAGAAGCAATGTGTTTTATTATCACGGAAGCCATGTTTATATTTCGTAGAGATAAATAAAAGGACTGCCTTGTTTCACAATTTTGGCCATCTTCGACTTCCGTACGGATGGGTCGAACGTCAGGACATCAGACGACCAATGGCACGAGTGTGAAAACTGGCTGTTTATTGGACAGTTGAATATCGGTAGATTTGCATATCAATCTTGATTGGATCACGGCGGGCGGTAGCGTGCACCTCATATGTTGACAATCCTCAATGCGACTAATGCTTCTGGTCGTATGAATAACCTAAAGTTGATAGACGTAAACCGATTACACTGCTATCTTGTCTGAAAATTGTGATAATTGTCATTTGTGATTTACTTTGCAGCAACTAGACAGCTGACGTAGGCTCGAATATTTCTAACTTTTGCTCTCTCGCTATTCAGAAGCTGATCTGCCTGTGTGCGGCGTGCGTGAGCCGGTAAAGCTAACTTTAAATGCTAACTACTGTTTGAAAGCTCGCTAACCACCTGACGTTGATAATTAATATTTTCTGTGTCCGTTATTATGTCGCAGGTTGTTCGATCTGAAATGCCTATAAATGAATGTATTGTCTCTGCACCCGGAAAAGCCATTCTTCACGGAGAGCATGCTGTAGTCCATGGGAAGGTAGGTTGCTTCAATCTAAGTTGAAAAGCGGGGAGTTAGATTTTTTGTGTGTGCAAAATACTACATAATAATCTCGTATTACACTGATAAAGCCGTATTAAAACGTTTTTGTTGTTGTTGAGTTAATTGTGCAGTGTTGTCACACAGATATGTGACTTAATTGTCGCGCAATTTATCTGTGTTAGGTGGCCCTGGCTGTGAGCTTGAACCTGCGCACGTATCTGCGCTTGGAGCCGAATTCGGCCGGGAAAGTTTGCATCAATCTGCCAAACATCCACACATTCCTTTCCTGGGATGTCACATCGCTGCAGTCGCTGCAGCCTGACCGCACAGGTGCGATTTCTGCCACATCCTCTGGAAAAAGAACCCACTTTACGCTTTAACTCCTCAGAGATTCAATGAATAGTTCTGCCACATGTGCAAAGCACAATGAAGTTAAATGAACAATACCTTAACCTCTGTGTGCCTCACAGCTGACCCGAAGAATGCGAAGGAGCTGGATACTGACCTTGTTTCTAGGCTTCGGGGTTTTATCGGGGTGACGGACGGTAATACAGACACCAGCACCATGGCTGTCCTCGCCTTCCTGTACATCTACCTCTCCGTTTTTACCGAGTCCGGGTGAGTATAGCAATTAACTGGTTTCCAGTGTTAGAATTCTGTGTTTTTATGACAGTGTCTTGAAGAGAAGCAACTCCCAAAAAACCTTTTGTATTTCCAATTTCATTACAATCAGATCAGATGCTCTTATCCAGAGGCTTATAGACTACATTTTTCTTCTACAGCAGGATAGGTTTACTCAAATAATTTGTGTTAAATACCTTGGTAGTAATATAGATTTGAGCTCAGTTTCCTCACCGTTGGGCATTCATTTTAAATGACAGTCATTTCACCTCATTCCTTGGCACAGATTTAGAGTGTACTGCATAAAATCGTATTTCTTGTATATGAATATAATTATCGTACAGTTTATACAATTTATTCCACCTTTGTTGGTTGGTGTGTCATATGTTGTGATATGTTGACGGTCGGCCAATAAAAACATTTTGAGAGCTCGCGGCAATAATAGGGGGCCATAAAGATAAAATATAATTATCACAAACACAGATCGCGTTTTGGAGGAAAACTTAGCGGTTAGCTTGTCATTTTGACAAAAAAACTTCCAACAGATGGAGCACTCTGAAGTTGAGACAGGAAAAAGGCCCCCATTTTCTCACCCCTGTGTCGTATAAGAAATGGTCCCGGTAGCTCGGAGCCAAACGCTGAGCCGCGTGACGGCTCCGTGCTGTGCGTGCGCTGGCGGAGGCTGACATCGCGCGAGCTCGTTTGAAAAGGGAAGATCCTCCCTGACAGGGTGGCCTAATGAGGGTTTGGCGCAAAGCTTCACTGCAGCCTTAACAAGTCTGGATATGTTTGTCACCGGGGAGCAGGAGTGGACAATTCGTTTTCCGTTTCTTCCTGTCTGCAAAAAAAAAATAAAATAAATAAACAAAAAAAAAAAAAACCCCTTTCATCAGCCATTGACATCACAGGAAGCCAAGTTCCCCTCACATGCGTATATATTAGTCCTCTGGCATTTCCAGTGGGCATTTTACTGTGTGCTGTTCTGTGGTGCAGGAAGTGGCGGCTGATTGGTGGCTTCATGATGCCTCCTTTCTGAATCTAGCAGTGGATGGGGGATTGGTGGGGTGGTGGTGGGTGGGTGGGTGGGGGAGAGTGGGGATCCGTTGAGAGTCGCCTCCTGCGGGCTGCTCACACACCTCAGCGTTCGCCCTCTTTTTTTTAACCGCGCCGGTTCCGGTCCGTTTCAGGGGGCTGCCCGGCGCGACTGTGTGGGTGTGGTCGGAGCTGCCCACCGGCGCCGGTTTGGGGTCCAGCGCGGCGTTCTCCGTGTGCCTCGCCGCGGCGTCGCTGCGCGCCAGGGGAGCCGTCACCTGCCCGCTGGGCGACCGGGACCAGACAGCCAGGTACGTCGTCCGCGGCGCCAGTCGCCTCTCACGCTCAGTCTTATCTCTACATGCATCACCTCCCAACACAGGCTACTGTCGGAGTACGTGTCTGGAGGCATCACACTCCTAGGAATGGAGATGGATACTATGATGGTAAATGGACTGTAAATGGACGTTATATAGCGCTTTATCCAAAGCGCTTTACAATTGATGCCTCTCATTCGCCAGAGCGGTTAGGGGTTAGGCGTCTTGCTCAAGGACACTTCGACATGCCCAGGGCGGGGTTTGAACCGGCAACCCTCCGACTGCCAGACAATCGGTCTTACCTCCTGAGCTATGTCGCCCCATACATCACACCCCCCGAAACACAGGCCTTACTGTACGTGAGTCACATGTCTGAGACGGGCATCACAGCTCCACAAGGAATGGGGAGATGGATACTCGTAGATACTCACCTTCTCTGTAAACTGTTCCGCGTGTGGTGTGCTGGTCTCTGCAGGTAAACGTCGTTCAGGTAGACATAATTTCTGGCCTCGGTCCAGTAAGCTCGTCTGCTTCTGTGTGTGTGTGCCGTGCGCGTCTCCCTGGTGCTCGCCATCCGTGTGTGAACGCCAGTTCCCTCTCGCTTCATCTCCCACGGCTGTGTCGATGCTTTCTGCGCTGTGTCGGTTCTGCACAGGCAATAGGGAAGAAAATACAAATAATAAACCACGATAAGAACGGGTAAGCGGTAATATTAATAACAAGATCTGCAGGAAAATGATGTTGCTGAGTGGTAGTTTTATCCTCGGCTGTCAGCAGGCCTTTTTGATAGGCCTGGGCTGCAGAACCTGACGCTGAATACGATTCTGATTAAAGTGCCGCTCGCCGACAGAAACTGAATCTCTGCCAGTCGCTGCTTGCGAGAGCAATTAACGTGGCTCCTACGTTTCTCACACGCGAAAGGATTCTAAGCCGTTAAGCCAAGCCGGCGCAGTTAGTACTTACCAAGCGTCAACAGTATAATCGCACCAACACCTCTGCGATTTTAACAGTTGCTATAGGGTGTAAATCAGGCCCGAATCAGGCGACACCGCAAAGCAGGAACGGGTGAGATCTCCAGCAGGGTTCACAGTTCCAACACAGGCCTCCTCTCTTTCCCTGAAAACGGATGTGTGCGTAACTGTGATCCTCAGCAGTCACTTTCCACCCGAAAAAGTGCTTGCAGCAAGGCTCTAGCATAGCACATTCAGCCACTCGGCTCTCCTGGCTTATTTGTAATTCTGTGGGAACTGGAGCGTGATGGTTCACAGTATTCCCACTTTATGTGATGGAATTTGTTGGTCATGTTTAATACGATAATAAATTATTTTCATGGTCTTATAATCCTGGTATAAACATTGATAATAGAACAAAACCGCTTAAGGTCAGTAAAACGGATATATTATAAGTTATACAAACTATTATGAAATAAGTTTTGGGGAAAAAAAAGAAGATTGGATCAACAGTAAAGGCGTAAGATGCAGCATGCAGGGATGTGAATTGGGTGTGGTCGTGTGTCGTCGGAGAAACAGGTGGAGCGAGGAGGAGATGGAGCTGATCAACGCGTGGGCCTTCCTCGGGGAGAAGATCATCCACGGGAACCCGTCGGGGGTGGACAACGCCGTGAGCACGTGGGGTAAGGCTCGGAACGCTGGCGAGCTGGCTGGAACGCCGGCCGAACGCGCCCGAACGCGCGACGCCGTGAACGCCGGCCCGGAACGTGCCGGAACCCTTTTGTACCGTAATCGCGATCGCAGTACAGAGGCCGCAATCGGCCAATCGGTGAGTGTATGATAGCTCTGGCTCATTGGTGGAAGTGCTTTTGGATTCATCCCATTGGTGTAGACCCGAATTGCCCGTTTTCCCTCTGGAAACGCGGCAGGATTGGCTGCGGCGAAGGCAGGCGTTTAAATAGAAGACGGCTGATACGTACGCCGTCATGCGGGTGACATTTTGCTGCTTTCCACGCCGACCTCGTGCCGTTTGTCTGCTCGTCTCACAGGTGGAATATTGAGATACCACGCCGGGAAGATCACGCCACTCAGCAGGTACGGCGTTTCACCCTGACCGTGTCACAAATGTTCTCCTGGACTGTAACATCGTCACATGGTACATGGTGTGTGTGTGTGTGTGTGTCTCTCCCCGTTTGCTCTAATTTTCCGTTTTCCTGTGACCTGTGTCCCGCTAGTCTCATTAATCCGATCTCTGTGGAAGGACTCGCTGAAGCGGACGTAGGCTTGCCGGTGTAATAGCGAGCTTCTGCCGCCTGGACAGCCGTATTAAAGTGTTTTTTATGCTTTGACAGAGTTTTCCCATCTCTACTTTGCCTCCTTCTGATAAAGAGACTTGAAGCCTGCGGTAGAGGATCACGCATGTTTGTGACGCGCGCTTTCAAAGGATGAAGTTCACCGAGACGGCACGCGCAAAAGCCGCACTGACTTCTAATTACACGCGACATGCTTTTTTAAAAAATTATTTCTTTTTTTTTTGCCAGGGTCCCCATGTTGAGAATCCTGCTCACAAACACCAAAGTTCCGCGCAGCACCAAGGTACTTGTTGCCGGAGTGAAGGACAAAATTAACAAGGTACCCAACGCCGCCGCCGCCGCGTTCGCCACGTCCGCCGTGTTTTCATCCAACCCTGTAATTATCCTAATCGCCCCGGCTTTGTGTCTAAAAGACACCCCGGGGGTTCTGCGTGTCGAGCAGTTCCATAAAACACGGAAACGCGAGGCGCTCTGGGAGAGAGAGAGAGAGAGAGAGAGAGAGAGAGCACCCTCGTGTGCCGTTGCCTTGGCGACGGAAGCAGGTGTCTGTGGTTCTCGTGGTGCCATGGGGATGAGGGAGGGAGGGAGAGAGTGGAGGGGTGGGTGGGTGGGGGGGGGGGCGGGCCTGGGGAAGAGGAGGAGGAGGGGAGGGGGTGGGGGGGCGGGTATAGGCCTGCAGTGTTTTCGGTTGGAGGTACACAAAGTGCAGAGCTATTCTAAGTCAGGAACAGATTTCCGAGCATTTCAATGACTCAGTGTGTCTCTGAAATTAACTGTCTCACGGATTTATCTCCCCTCTGAAGCCACTATATTTCTTTTGTAACTTTAGAACAACCAGCTCACACCACGGTATAACAGACTGTGACTGTATATGAAATTCAAAGTCAGCCATTTTACTTTTTTGTCCCCTTTGGCATCTTGATCTCCCAACTCTTTCAACAGTAGCAGCTGTTGCTGTTAAACTGTCTTGTTCGCGTATTCCTTTGCTAAGACTAGATAATAATGGGTACTCTAATGCCAGCTGTTTTTGTTTAACATTGGCTGAAGAGCCTGCTTTTCCTCGCCCACTTACAGTAGCATGGTTATCCTTTTGAAGAGTAGGTTTCTCTGAATGTTTTATTTAAATTAGTCAGTCAGTGTTCTAGAACTCCGCTGCTCGCAATTACTGGCAGTGATTGTGACATCAGCATTAGAATGTTCAGCTGAGAACATTCTAATCGCGTATTTGTGACCTCACACCTTTGAGAGGTTAAAGAGCACTAATTGGAACCCCCCCCTTTCTCTCACATGTCCAGTTTCCCTCGATAATGAACCCGGTGCTGGAGTCCATAGATGCCGTCTCCTCTACGTGTCAGCTGACTCTGACCGAAATGGCCAGTGATCCCACCCCAGAGCACTACAGCGTTCTGGAGGTAAGGCGACAATGCTCCCCCCCCCCCCCGCTCCCCCCTCCCGGCCCCCCAGCAGGGCACACAGCCTCACGAGTCCCGTGTCACACCCCCCCCCCCCCCTTCCCCACCTCCAGGAGCTGATGGACATCAACCAGCACCACCTGAACGTGATCGGGGTGGGGCACCCCTCCCTGGACGCCCTCTGCCGAACGACGCTGGCCCAGGGGCTCCACAGCAAGCTGACAGGGGCCGGGGGCGGGGGCTGCGGCATCACCCTCCTCAGGCCAGGTGAGCGCCCCCCCCCCCCCCCCCCCTTGTGTTTCCGTGCCGACGGCCCGTTGCCCCCGTCAACGCATGCTAATTCTGCCCTTTATACGCCCGGCCTAAACCTCGTTAGCCACGGCTTCTGTGCTTCTGACAGTTGTTGTCGTGACGACAGGTTGGGCGAAACAGACGGACCAGAGGAAGCGTTTCCAGTGTTTTTTTTTCCCCCTCTTCTTTTCTATAAGGGTGATGGGTCTAATTCTGTGGCCTCTATCGGCATGATATAGTGTATCAAATGCTACCAAAGCCGTTCAATTAAGAACAACTTAAAATGGAACTTATAAAATGCGTAGATATAGTAAATGTATAGATAGAATGGATATACATTCAAATGAAGACATAAAAATTACTACTAGTAGTAGTAGAGAAGTTCTGATAGATTTTTTTTCTGCATACTGAACTTTTCAGTCAAAAACTTCATTTGTTCCATTCTAAACTTAATTATAGTATAGTATAGAATGAGGTCAGCTCTATAATAAGGTGTTACAATCCATATATAATTAAAGCTTTTTGGAATCACAATACAAAGATGATGCATAATAACCAGGTACTCCCAATAAGATAAGATTGTCCAAAATAGTTTTACCTTTTCCCATTTTTGTATTTTTAGCATTCACCATCCAGGTAATGTATCGTTAGGTCTATCCTTTTTTTTTGTCCTTTACGTTTCACTCCACAGGAAAGCAGCTGTCTCCTCGTTGCCATAGCAGTACACTAATTGAGTGAAAAAGCCATCTTTTCCCTGGCACTGAAAATGCGGTCTATACTGCAAGGTGTGAACCCGAGGAAGTGACCGGAAAATGCGTCACTCGCGTCCTTTGTGATATCAAACCGATCCGTCCACGCAGGTCTGATTCTTTCGCTCCGAGTATTAGTTTTGAAAAAGGGCCATAGCCCCCTTTCACGTTTAGAAAAATAATAATTCTGATAATTTCTTGCAGCAACCAGGAAAGAAACATGTTGCGCATATGACAATGTTTTTTTTTTTCTTTTCCCGTAAGAATACCTAATTCGCTTTTTCTTTTCACCGTATATTCTACAGCGGTCGATACATTTCTAAAGTGCTTCCTTTTGGCACACACACCAAAAAAAAGGAAAAAAAACCTGGGGCATATTGCTGCAGCTGGGCTTTGAAATGTGGGATAAGTGATTGGCGCTGGAGTGTAATCAGTGCGAAGTGCGGCGGTGTTTAAACCGTCGCTTAACCCCGCCCAGGCTAAGCGATCGGCAGCTCGAACGGGAAGCCCCCCCCCTTCCCTCCCGGCTCTTGGGCACGGCCCATCACCGTTTCGCTTCGCCGTGATACCACCGTCGTTTCGGGGGGTCGTTCCGGGGTCTTCCGGCTGCGGTTTCCCCCACCCCCTCCATTTCTCCGTAGCCCCCTCTCCACCCGTCATTAACCCTGGCGCAGCGGGATCTGTTTTCCGCGGTTATTACGGAAAATTGCCTCCCTGATTAAAGCAGTCATTTTCCCAAAGTGTTTGGGACCTTTTATTCACAGGCTAATGTGACATTCTTTCACCAGCCATTTGCTCCGTCCCCATTATCCCACAGCCCCGGCGGGTGCCCTGTGTAGCCTATTAGAGTGATTTACGTGTCCGGTCTACCCCGGCAGCCAGCCTTTCTCTCCCACGTTCCACCCTGCTTACCCACAATCCCCCCGTGCTCGAGTCTGGAATGTCTTGGTAACGGGCGCTGATGCGTCTAGAGCACGGCTTCTCCCGAGCCTGATTTACGTATTCTAATAAGAGGACGTCTGAAAACCTACAGTTTGCGTACCACGCGGTGCTCAAAGCACAAGCCGTTGGCCCCTCGTACTGGCCTCGTTCGAAAAAGTACATTTTAATTATTCGATGAATTATTCACTGTATTGTCATGGATACAGTTTTTTTTTTTCATTTTTACTTTGAGTGGGGGGAAAAAAGCAGAATTGTAATGAAGGGCCTCGTTCAAAGCTTGCCAATATATTGATGTTCGGAATGAGAAACTGTCTGCTTTCAAGGCATTACCTGCCTCGGCTGTTTTGAAATCTACCAGGCTGACTTTGTAGCTCAGAGGTAACACAGCGCATTTGTTTATAACGCATACTTGGGTACCCCCCCATTACAGCACAGTTTACTTGGCCTTGTAGGTCTCCCCCTCTCTCTCTCCTCTCTCTCTCCTCCCTCCCTCTCTCTCTCTCTCTCTCGTTTTTATGAACCATTGAACACGATTGTTTTTTTTCACTTTCCTTCTTTTGTCGTTTCTGCTTTTCAGACACGGACTGCTCGGTGATCCGGCACACCGTGGAGGAGCTGAGGGGCCGTGGCTATGAATGCTGGGAAACCAGCATCGGCGCGCCCGGCCTGCTGCAGCACGCGCCGTCCTCCCTCGGGGGCGAAGTTCAGCGGGTTTTAAACGGTCACTGAGACGGGCGGTCGGCGGTGGAGACTGTAAGGGTATCTCGCCCAAGCCCAGCCCTGAGCTGAGCTGAGCTGAGCTGGGGTCCAGATGCTTCCATTTCTCTGCCCCTGACAGACTGCCTGCGGTGGTTCATGACCCCGACTCCTGCACCGCACTTGGTAAACCCGGACATTTGGAGACCGGTGGTCTTTGCTCAAACTCATCGGCAGCTAACTTAAACGTTTAGTTTTCTTCTTCTTCTTCTTCTTCTCCCCCTGCTCATGTAGCTCTTCTCTGAGTGAGGGAAGCTGTTTGGAGCACAAACATTCTGCCCCAAATCATTCAAACATGTCCCTGCCTAAACTGCAGGGTACTTTTTTTAATCGCACAGTGTCAGGCTTTTTGTGGAAATAAAAAGCAGGAAATACCAGTCCAAGGATCAGAATTACAGGGCCTATTCAACCGTAATCACTACAGTTACTAGAAATGAATCATTTGGTTGAAATGGCGCATTCTGGAAGCATGTCTTCTCATGCAGTACAGTGTCATTGAGTGCAGACATCAAAGGCAGATCTGTCCAATAAGGGAGGATATCCTGTCCAAAGGATCGTCATGCTTTTAGCGGTTTCTCTTTCAGTCTCTTTCATCGTTTAGGCTGCAGACATCTGTGTACAAAGATCCCATTGGACGAGACCGCCTACCAGCATCTTCGACCCTTTGCGCACAAGTAATAGAGAATGGGTGCCTGTAGTGAGCTAACACGACCAGTAGGTGGCAGTAATGTCATTCAAGCCCGTGCTTCAGCACGTCGTGGTGCTGTTGGAATGATTTATTTGCAATTATGTGTGTAATGAGTTAATTTCCCATTTCTGAAATCACAGTTCTGTTAATTTATTAACATTTGGGGAGTGTGTAAAATGTCACCATGGCTACAAGGACTGAACTCTCAAGGACTCGCTTCGTGCAAGCCACTTCAACGTCTCAACGAACGGCCAACATGGCAATAAATTATATTGAGAAAAACGGCTGCTTTTGAACGAACCTTCCTTCCTGTCACACACGGCAACTGCACACACTCACAAGCATGGTAAGGCTATATCTCTGTCTTAAAAACGAAGTCTGTTTTTTTTTTTTTTTTCATGTTATTATATTTATCACAAATGTGGGGCACAAATAGCAGATCCAGAATTAACCACGGACGGGGACGGGGACGCGGGAAGGGAGGCGCGCGCTTATTTGCGAACGGACATTTGTCACGGGCTGCCGGTATGATTAAACGCGCGCGATGATTCTTAATCCGAGAAGTAGGAGCCGGGAAGCGTTGGCCGGCTCCCAAGAGCCGTTTTAGTTCATTTACAGACACGATTTGGAAGTAAACCACTTTGTCACTACGATGGTGGGGTGGATTTACCAGCCTGCGAGCTGCGGCTGCATCATCTTCCCCCCGTTTTTTATTTGTTATTTCTTTATTTCAGAGGGATAGATAATAAAAAAGGCCCTCTTTTTGAAGTGCTAGCCTCTAGCTATTAGCTTGCACCGGGAGTGAAACTGAAATGAGTCTCCTCTCTCCCCCCCCCCCCCCCCCCCCCCCACTCTGTGAAGCCCAACTTCCCATCCCTGGACTGACAGGGCTTTGAATTAAAAATCACACTGCTGTACACACAGTGACACCGCTGCTGTTTTTTTTTTTTAATACACCCCCTCACCCTTTGTTTTTCGGGTTGGATTTCCCTGTTCACCTGTTACATCAATCACTGAGTTGGTTCTGACTGGAGGTTTAACAGATTTAAGGCATAATGTCACAGATGTAACTGTAACATCTATAATATAGCTCGTTAAAATAGCAAACTCTGATGTGCACATTGTTTTGTGCAAGGCAAGTTGTATTTATAAAGAATGCATTTATAAGTTGCTTGCCTCACAGTTTAGTGAGGATATAAATGAAGTGCCCGAAGCAATGTCAGGGCCAGAAACCCTCTATTTTATATATTAGCTTTTACTTGCTCTGGTGTCAGCATGTTGCTACCAGTGAATTAGAAATGAACGGATCCTTGATTTTCAGACTCCTTGCAGCAAATCAGCATTAAAAGCATGCTATTATCTCTCAATACAGACAGCTGTCTTTCATAGACCAAAAAAGCTGTTGCATACATTTATTTTTATTAAAATGTAGGCCTTTAGCGTGCAACCAGACCTCAGTATGCCCAGAGAGATAGAGATGGGACACAAACCACGTTATCTGTCATATACAAACAAGGGGCAGTTTTGTGGTAAAAAAAATATCTAACTTAGCTTTCCAGTCCATCTTGTTTTATAGTAAAGCTGAAATAAGAGGCGTTCGTAAAAGTGCAAGAGGCTGTCTCTGTTTCACTTTCGAAAACCAAACGAGGCTTGAAATGCCTGGAAGCTAGAATGGATGGGGCAGATGTGTACCTGAGACTGCTGGTAATTCCTGCCAAAAAGATCCAGATATTATATATTATGGAAAGAGAAAAATATATACAGCCAGCTAGTTTGACCTATTTTGGGGGGGAAATGAAGTTTATGTATGGAATAAACTTCATGTTGTTCAAAGTTATCCGTCCAATGACAAAGTTACTGTTAACTCCTGTACCTTCTGATCCCATGTAAACATACAATTAAGATACTTCACACGTCCACACAGTAAAGCCCAAAATTTTTGCATTTTCCCTGATTTTCCCCACAAATGCTCCAGTCCCACAATCAATCATTCTCCCCATTGAACATGTAGCTACATCTCCCAATGATAACATCTGATCAAAGTTGCGTGATCAAAGTAGCCAATTGCAGGATACACGGATACACAAACAATATGGACACATAAGGATGTGCGCACGCTCAATTTCATCCAATGGAACACCTTTAAAACTTTGTGGTTGCCATCTTTGATACTTTTGAAATGGTAGTGCCAAAACAGTTGACCTGAACCGACTACCTTCTTTAAAATAACGAGCAAACGACAACATTGTTGGAAGCCTTTTGGGTGAAATACAGCCACACTTTAGAGTCGCTTTTGACATTTTGGCTTAGTTTAACATTGGCTAGCTTGATACCGGTACCTGCCGCCGCGAACTGAGTCGATAGAGCGAATGGAACGTCTGTGAAGACACCACCGAAATCTGCGTTGCGAGTCTGTCCGGTAGGTATGGGACCCGGTGCCATACTGCAACCGGGTTTCGGTACCGAACCTTATTCATGACTGTTAGCTGCACGACTAGTCTACAAGGTAGGCCCCAAAACCTCCAATTGCTATTGCAGACTTCGCCCAGCCTGGGGCTGGATGTGCGGCTGCAGCTAGCCTTCTATTGGATGGAGTCATTTCGCAACAACGTTATCAAAACGATCAAGCATTCAGGCAAGATCAGAGATGGTCAATGTCCCCGTTCATGGCCATTTAAGTTAGTATTTAGAACTTTATTTCCTTATGCAATATTGATGTGAAAATTATATCAGAATGTTCAATACATATGTGTAGTAAAATTCAAGAAGGGGGAGTCGTATGGATTTCATGATGACAGGTTAATCGATTTCCTTAGTGACAACGGTCGCTGAGGCGTGTGTTCGCTGCTTTTTGAATGAACACATTCGCTTCAGATGGTTAGATGAAAAAACACAGGGCCGAGTTACTTTAAATAATTTGGGGAAACATTGGGTGCTTTGGAATTTGTTAGCCAATATTGATTGTTGTGACTTCATTTTGATGTCAATACTTTTAATGGCAGGTGTAGTTTTGCAATGTAATTCATTATTTACAGACAATGATTTGTTTGCATGAGTAACATGGCATTTTTTTAACGTTTGAAAATGATTATTTGTTTGTTTGTTTTGTTGAGGTTAACATTACCTGTTTGAGTCTGTGCTGGATTTAATCAACAGTTGTTCTTAACTTTGACTTACAATTAAAAATCTTCTTCACAGACGCACTGGCGAGTAAGCAATCGTTAGAACTAACTCGGTAAGCTGTATGTTTCCGTTTATTTGTATGTTAAAATTAAGGACAAATGTTGATTCAATACAGGCCATAATCAGCGTCTCAATTAATATTAACATGAACGTAGAATTTTTGGTAAACACAGCCGTGCTAATGACCCCGGTCACCATGGAAGTGCTGCAAGAGAAGCTTTTGTCTCTGGAAGGAAGCCAAAGTTTTTTTCACGTCATAATTAACAGTGTGAGTAAGTCTGATGTGGTCATCAACTCTGAGAAATAAAGTCTTGTTTATTTAATGCGGTTTACCAAAATACCAAGTAAGATGAAGCATTCCATAAATGTAAGACCCACCAAACTCTCCTCAACCCCACACCTCTATAAGCCTGCTGTGATGGTTCTTCGATCCTGAGAGAGACAGACGGAAGGAGAGGGAGGGAGAGAGAGATTGAAAAATGCATTCTCGGGCTCGTGCGATACTTCAGTTACCATGGAGTTGGTTATGGAACCATGAAAGAATTTCAATTTAGATTGTTTTATTGCTTCGTTAAAAAAAACGAGAGCTCTTTGGCGTGAATTCTGGGCTGTAGGTGAGGAATTAAATGTACAGTTTATCTGTGTAGTCGTGGTGGAATTGCACCTTTAGAAGTCTGGCTTGCAGCACGCAGCCTGGACGTTAAGATGTTGTTTTTCTCTTCCACCTTTTTTCCCCCCTCGTCTTCCAAGAAATCTCACTCGGTGCTGTTTCTTCAGTGCATTTTTATAAAGGCACAAGCTGCTCATGATTTTAAGAGACTCTTGAATTTGAGTCTATTTCCAGCCTCAGAATTAGATGCTATTTTGCGATAATAAAAAAAAACCTGAAATGTAGCTGTCCTTTTTAGCCATTTTGAGATGAAGAAAATGGCATGTAGAAAGAGGATTATATTTCAGTTTGATTGGCTTCAGTTAAGAGACTAGTAGTAGTCTGTGAAGACACATACTGATAAGAGGGCGAAAACTTACATTTTTACAAGATTTTTTAATTTATTTTTAAAGCGCTTTAAAAACTTTTTCTCATGTAAGTTACCAACCTTCTATCACAATAATTCTTGTTTCAGTTTTTTTTGTATTCGCACACACACACACACACAGACACACATACGTAGCTCTGTGAAAAGCTGGTATTTAAGGCACTCCACAAACTCAGACATTATAATGGCTCCAATGTGAGTTATTAGTGTTCTTTCTAACCGAGATACTAATTTGTACCTTTTTGTTCCAACATTGATCTATTATGATTTAGATTTTCCCAGCTAAACAAACGTCACAGTACCAATGTGCTCACATAATAATTCCCCCAGAAGCCTCCTTGTTTTTTGTCTTGGGCAGCCAGTTGCTGTGTGTATATTCGGAAAAGGGCAGCTCCTGGGATATCTAAATCCCAATTTGTATATATTTATAAAGCACATCGGCTTCCTGTTTCCTTCATTTTGTCACGAGGCCCCCCCCCCATCCCCTTCCTCTCTTTTGCCTCTAAATGTCTGGGAGATTGAGAGGTGGGGGGGGGGGCCCGGACGGCCCGGGCCCATTAATGACGGTCACGTGCGCCTGAAACCCCGTTCCCCCTGAATTGTGTCGTCTTTTTGTGTCAGGGGCACGCCCCTGCTGCAGCTCGGCGCGGCTGCCTCCAACCCCGCCGGAATTTAATTACCACTGCGCTTCTCTATTTAAATGACACTGACGAGGAGGGAGGGGAGGGGGGGGGGGGGGGCAAGGAGAGACAGCAGCGAGAGGTTTATTTGAAGCTTTTTTTTTTCTTCTTCTTCTTCCTCTTCTTCTCCCTGCGAGGCACAGATGGTATTTTTTTTTTCTGTTTTTTTTATTTTTTTTATCAATGTCAGCGTCGGCTTCTTTCTGCTCTGATGAATAGATTCTAAAGAGCGCCCCTGACATCATTTCAGATAACAGAGGGAGGAGGGCCAGGAGGAAGGGGGGGGGGGGGGGGTCAAGGATGGAGCGAAAATGTCAGCCGTGTGGAAATAAAATAGGATTGTACATGTCAGAAAGCGATTCTCCAGAGAGAGGTATATAAAGATGCTTTTTTTTTTTTCGGGGGAGGGGGGGTTGGTTGTTTGTTGTTTATTTGTTTTCGGACATGTGTTCCGCGCCTAAACGGCGTTGCGTGTCGGAGGTGACGAAGTTTTTTATTGACTCGGAACGCCACGACTCGGCGAAAGTGGTTTAGCGGGAAACGGGCATCGTGGGAAACGCGGCTGCAGACCGGAGGTGGGTCACTTCCTGCTCTGTGCCCAGGCCAGGACTGGCATCTCGCTCATGGGGGGGTGGGGCAGCCACATGGCTGTTGGGTAACAGTGTGATGCTCTGATCTCCGGGCAGCCTGAGGGGGGACCCGAGTTCTTTTGGGGGCAGTGGGGTTAGTCCTCCCCACTAACTGCTCGATCCTTTGCTCCAGTGAAAATCAGTCGGGGTCCGTGTCCTGTCCCTCCACTTGTGTCTTGTTGCAGGGAATTTTTGTGTGTTTTTGGGGGGTGGGGGGGTGAGTGGCAGGAGAGAAGCCGCACGACGCAGCCGTCACAGGGAGTGAAGACACGCCGGCGGGACGTCCCGGGCGACAGGGGTTGGCGGAGCGCATTAACCAATTAGATCGCGGCGCGGGTCTGTGACAGGATGGCGGATGGTGGAGGCTGGTGCGCCCGCAGGACCTCGGGGCGAGAGGGGGGGGGACCCGGAATGCTGCTGAGGCCGTCCGTCAGGGGGTGGGGGATGGGGGGGTTGGATAGCACCACCACCCCCCCCCCCCCCAATGCTCTCCTGCATGCCTCATCGGCTGGGGGAACAAGAGAGAGTCCCTGACAGCTGGTTTGCTCCACCCCCCCCTCGCCCCTTTTTAAAACCTGACGTATCAGAATCTTGCGGGTTTCTCGCGGGTTTGCCCTGGCGCTCAGGGCAAATGGCAGAGGATTAGCACGCTTAGCGCTGCGCACGCGTTTCCTCTAACCGGCCTGTGCACCGGGGGAAGCCCCGGAAAGATTAACATCGTTTATTATAATGTGTCTGTGCCCCCCCCCCCACCACCCCACCCCACCCCCTGTACACTGGGTCTGTAACAGTCAGAATTCCAACAGGCCCTGGATGGCCAATGGCTGCACCAAACTGGGGGGGGGGAAGTGCAAAAAGTGGATGTGGCTGGAGTTGGGGAAGGGGGGGTGTGTAACAAGATAATGCCCTCAGGTTTCATGCTATACGTTCTCTTTGTGTGAAACTGTGTGTGTGTGTGTGTGTGTGGGTGAGTGTGTGTGTGTATATATGTATGTGTGTGTAGGTGTGTGTGTGTGTGTGTGTGTTGCTTTTGTGTTAGTGTGTGTTTGAGAATTCTGAGAGAAGATGTTTGGCTTTTGTGTTAGCGTGTTGTTGTGTGCTCTGTGTTCTTTGTGGATAGACAGTGTGTGTTTGTGGTTTGTTTTAGTGGTGTGGGAGGGGGTGTGTGTGTTGCTTTGCTTTTTGATACGGTGTCCAGAAAAGCTGGACAAAAGGCTGTCCGAAAGCCTTTGTAGCGTCGCTGTGACTGGCTTTTTCTCTAGAAAAGGCTTTGAGCTTGCTCAGGAAGGGCTGGCTTTCTGTTGCTTTGGCGGGATGCTGTTCGGGACGAGGCTGTGCGGGCGTCGTAGTTCTTCTCGTTGCTCACCCTACGCTCGGACGGTTCCTGGCATCCTGCCCCACCCGCTTCTCAGCGCCCCCCCCGCTCGAGACGACCTGCCCCCCCGCCGAGGTCACCTGCCCCCGCACTCGAACCTGTCTGCCTCTGCAAAACGGTGCACCCCCCCCCCCCTTTCACATTGTGCTGCTCTGCTTGAAACGAACAAGCTAGGGTACTCTGACAGGTCATACTGACATTTTCTTAAAAAGAAATCTACAAAAAAGAAAAAAGAAACCCCACAGACTGCTAAACCTGTGGACTACAGTACATCAGAAAGTTTGTTTCTCGCTTCACGGTGAACTGTGTCACGTGTCTGGTTGTTTTGTGCTTATTATTGTTTTAATACTTTAATATTTAATCTTATAGACGACTGCGGCATAATGCAGCCCTGCCATGTAGCTAATGGGAGGATCCTTGAGTTTAATTACATATCGCTCGTTCGCTAGCACAGCTGATTTTCAGTTATTAAAATGTTACCGTAGCACATAATTATGGGGGGGGAGAGACTCACGGGCATTTGATATAGATTTAAAAAAAAAAATGTATTTCATTGTTTTTGCTTTGCATTTTGTATCGGTGGCACTAAGATGGAGAACAGTCTGTAATCTGTAGCGTAGCCTGCGTTTATATAAGAAGACTGTTTCTGTGTAATTTGGTGACGCAACATCAAGCTTATTGATTGGACGGTATTTATATCCCATTCCTAAGGCCCCTGGTTCAGACCTGATGAAGACGTGCTGAGGTGTTGTGTGCTACCCTCTGCCCTGCTCTGTTGAATTGTGTGTTATAGCACGGCCCTGAGTCTCGATCTAGGTTAGTCTTTTTTTGGAGTTTCTGTGGTAAGATGTGTGTCTGAGCTGTCCTTTGAGTCCACTGACCGCGCATTGCCTTTTACGTATGTAATCATCGACTTATTAGAACTGATCTCAGGGTGGACTGAACAAAGTTCCGTTCGCCTGTGATGTCATAATAAAGCGCTATGGGAAAAAAAAGAAATGCAGAGAGTGGTCAATGTGTGGAACAGC
Organism: Anguilla rostrata; assembly: GCF_018555375.3. NCBI lineage: Eukaryota > Metazoa > Chordata > Actinopteri > Anguilliformes > Anguillidae > Anguilla > Anguilla rostrata. The sequence goes on along the minus strand of NC_057942.1, from coordinate 3,942,052 downwards.
CTGCCAAGTCACGTAGCAGAGGCAGAAACTCTGGGGACTTTCAAGACCATACTTGATACGGTGTTAGATACTAGATCTAGTCAGAGCACCAGGTACACTTTAGTCAGCAAAATGGCGAGCGTTGTTGGGCTGAACGGCCTGTTCTCGTCATTATGTTGTGTCAAATGAAAACGCAGGTTTGTCATTTGTCAGACTGTTTAAGACGACGCGGCGCTGAGAGCCGTCGGTCTTACCGGCACACTAGAGCCGAACTCAAACGGCGTCTCAGCCGTCGTCTCTCTCGGCACGCTCGTGGGGTTGCTGCCTTTTTCCCCCCAGGGCATCCGTCCTTTCCGCGGACGTTGAAGTCGTCCGGTCGCGTCGAGCGCCATCCGCTTTCCGTCGTCCGCCCCACGCGATTGGCCGAGTGGCGGTGTGCTGGCGGCTAAAACACGGCGGCCGTTGCTCCCCCGCGGCTGAGCGCCCGGGCCGGGGCAGTTAGCGCCCGTGCGGGGGCAGTTAGCGCCCGGGCCGAGGCAGTTAGCGCTCGGGCCGGGGCAGTTAGCGCCCGTGCGGGGGCAGTTAGCGCCCGGGCCGAGGCAGTTAGCGCTCGGGCTGGGGCAGTTAGCGCCCGGGCCGGGGGCAGTTAGCGCTCGGGCTGGGGCAGTTAGCGCCCGTGCGGGGCAGTTAGCGCCCGGGTCGGGGGCAGTTAGCGCCTTTGCGGGGGCAGTTAGCGCCCGGGCCGGGGGCAGTTAGCACCCAGGCTGGGGCAGTTCCCTCCCTCCGCCGATCAAGGCCCTGGTATCGATTCGGTAACGCGGAGAGGGACACCTGCGTGTCATCGGTTACCGCCGAGGCTCCTCCAATCACAGGCTAGTGCCGCCGGGTTCCTTGGCGACTCTAAAAAGCCTCATTGGTTTTTACCGCCTCCTGGTCCCCCTGCCCCCCCGTCTCCTTAAAAGCTCCCTCATGGGGGAAGTCTCTCGTACCGCAGAGCGTAAAACCTGTCAGAGCGGTGTGTGGGGGGGCGGGGGGGGGGCTGCCTGTCGAGATGCCTTAACATTGATGCTTCAAATCATTCCTTTCTTGGTTCCCGGGCTCCCCAAAAAACCCAAAAAGAAACAACTAAACAAAAGAATAAAAATGTTTTTCTTTTTTTTAACTTTATTTTTCCATCCCCCCCTCTTCCTCTCTCCCTCCCTTTCTCTCTCCTTTCCTCCTGTCTACCTTTGAGATTGTGAGCACTCCAAATGTTCAAGGTCAGTTTTCAAAGAGAGGAGTATCTGCGGGAGACCATTTTGGGAGAAGTACAGGGGGACGCTCAGCTGTGTTGTAGAGGTGCAGGGAGTTTAGGACGGGAGACTATGATACAGGGCTCTCGCTGTTGAACCCCCCCCCCCCCCCCAGAAGAACTAAAATTGGGCGGGTGGGGGAGGTGGGCGGGGCAGCCACCCATAGAGCAAGTATGCCGCAAATTAAACTTCCACATGCACATAGGTCTTGAGCTGCAACAAAACTTATTAACTACACACAGTCAGTCATTTGAATACCGGTGTGAAATCGTATGCAAGTGACCCCGACTCTAAATGAAATTCAAACTTATATTTACCAGCACTTGCAAGTACATTGTAAATACTTTTACACAACAAACGTAAGATATATATGCAGTCATAGCCAACAGGTTCAGTTACATTGAAAAATCGGATGGAAATTATACCTTTCATGTACAGTGTGTCCATGTTAATTCTGCCATGCATCTATTCCACTTTGACATCCAACTGCCTGAAATATCTGTACACAATAAATAAAAGGTTAAAAAAGTTAAGTAAATATATGAATGTCAATGTAATACTGTACAAACATAGATTAAGTTTGAAAAACCTTTGGTTCTGTTTGTGCAAATACCCCAATGCAGACAGCTACAGATCAGAAGATTTGATCAGCGTTCATCCTTTCAGCCATGCCGCCTTTCAGCTGCTCCGAATGGAACAGAATGCAGGGAACACATTTCAGGAGAGGGAGTGACGCCTTGAGCGATGTACAAAAGAAAACGATTTTTTAAAATTTTTTGACATTTGACATTTAAAAAAAAAAAAAAATCTGTGATTGTTTTGGAATCAGCTCCTGTTCTCCCAGAGGCCCCTCATGTGGAGTGTGTGATTGTTTTACATCCCGTTATATATCCCGGTTTAAATGGGGACGCAGCGACGGATTTAAAACCCCGAGCCGCCATTTTCAGACCGTCACGTGGTGACGACAGGAACTTTGGTGGCGGTTTTGGCGACGAGCCCTCGGTCTGCGAGAGCCAATCGGATGCCGGCTGCGCCGCAGGGGGTCTGTAGCGCTCTCTCTCGGCGTAGCGGAAGCGCTCGCCGTTCGTTTCGGTGATTACCGCCGCTCAGGTAGGAGCGCTCATATTTCACCCCGCGCCGGAATCCCAGATAGCATCTAATAATCCCAGAGCGCGCGAAATTGGCGTCTTTGCGCTCATGCATTATGAATGGCTCGCTGATTGCTTTTTTTGCATAGATTAGCAATCATTTCCCAGAAAGCTTTCATAAAAACTGCGCCAGGAGCGTTTTTCTGAACACTCGAGATGCCGCGTTTCCTCCAAGATGTGCGCAATAGAACAGGTGATTTTTTTTTTTTTTTTTTTTTTTTTTTAATGCTTTGCTGATTTATTTTGCCAAGCACACCTCCACGGGGGCAATAGCAGCCTTTGCACACACCCCCCCCTCCCACTTTGGTTTGATTGCTCACTTGTTGCCTTCTTGAGCACGTGCTGTGTTATTCTCTCTCTCTCTCGGGGTAAGTAGCTGCTGGAGGAGCTCTGCTCACAAGTCAACATCGGAAATGAGTGAGGAGGCGTGGGCGGGGGGGGGGGGGGGGCGTGGGGTGCGAGGGGGGGAGGGGGGGGGGGCGTCGAGAGCACTGCCATCATCCGAATCGTTCGTGTCGCTCTCTTCCACGAATAATGTGTGCAGTGTGACAAATTCATTTCTTCTGCGCGTAAAAAAAGAAGGAAATCAATGAATAAAAGAGAAAAAAATGACCTATGATCTGGTGAGATGAGTGGTAGCGCAGTCCGTAGGTTAGCTGACTTTCAGCTAGGGGTTTTACGCCCCAGCCCCAGCCCCCCCCCCCCCCCCCCCCCTTCGACCAGCACTTTCGGAGGTCTGCGATCCTTCCCCTGCCTGCTACCCTCTGCTTTCCTTCTGTCTGAATAAAGTTAGAAAAAAATGAGAGGAGGAGAGGCTGTCTGCCAGAAAAAATAAATAAGCAAATAAGTGGGTGAAGATGCGTGTGGATGAGGAACCCAGTGGGCGTGAATGATGATGTCTGTACCCCTGCCCTGTGAGTGTCCCCCCCCCCCGGCTGACTGTGAGAGAGGCTCTGAGTGAAGCTGACCCCCCCCGCTGAAGATGGTGCCAACCCCCCACCCCCCTGCCTGTCAGGCCGCTACCGTGGGGCATGGCGGTGGCGATGGCGGCGGCGGCGGCGGCGATGGCGTTTCCGTGGGAGACGGGGTCTGATTGGCGGCGTGCGCGGCTGGCCCTGTCACGCTCGAGGAGCCGGCGGGACGACCCGCGACGGGGACATATGGCGCGTGTGACAGCGGGAGCGGCGGCAAATGGCGCTGAATGATAAAACGGTCTTGGTCCCCCCGCCACCCCGCCCGCCCCTGGCGATGTCACGCGTTCAGGAAGTGCGTGGGAGACAGGCGATGCCTCTCGGCCTCTCGGTGACACCTCCTTCCTTCGAGGGCCCGCGTCTTCTCTGTAACTTACACCCGGTGCTGACGCTGTCTGGGACCCAGCTCCCCATCTCAAACGCGCTGTCTGGGACCCAGCTCCCCATCTCAAACGATCCGCTTTCCATTATTTTTTTTCATCTGGCGTTTGAGCATAATTGAATATCGGGTTTTTAGGATTTTTTTTGTTTTTAAGCGTGGCGGGGGTTAGCGAATTCCAGCCCGTCTCTGGTTTGGGAAACTCGTGAATCTCGCTGACCGTCGACTTTCTCAAAAGCCCGCCTCCAGTGACATGTGATGACCTAACGGGGCGTGTGGTACTGGGGAGGAGTGCTGTTGTTGCCGGTGAGGTTACCACGGTCACCATCCTGGTTCCCGCTCTTGTGTGGTTGGAAAGCTTTTCTCTCCCCCCTGAAAATAAATGTAACAAATAAAAAAAGTTCGCGAACGCAACTTGCACATATCGGCCGCTTCTCCGCGGATCGCTTCGTCAGAAAGGTACTGGAGTCTTTCTTTTTTTTGTTTTTTAGCAGAAATGGCTGTAACGAGCTCGGCGGGGAACAGGTGCGGTCCTCATCCTGCCTCTTTGAGTTTTTGACTTCTGAGAGCGGCGCGTCTTATTTGCATACCGTTCATGTGCGCCGCGACGCGGGCGCGACGGAAACATTCGCACCTGCCGCGTCTTCGGTACATAAATACCGGGAGATTGGCACGGTGCACGCGGGCCAGATGTTGTTGCTGTGGGGGGGGGGCGCAGACGAGAGAGGTGCGCTCTCTGTAAACCCGAACCACGGCAACCCGTTCCTTCCACAACGCGGCGACGTTAGCACATCTGGAACATCCGGACGTGCGAGCATGATGCTCCTCATACCCACGTTACCCTACCTGGCACGTGCTATATGATCCCCTATATGAGGGTGTGAGGCTGTTTCTTTTATTGTAATGGTGAGATGGCAGGTAATCGTGCCTGCAACTTCTTTAATCCTGAATGCTATATGGCTAGCTGTCTGGCTTGATAATTATGTAAACTATCATTTGCGGTCATTCGTCTACCCCGGCTTCAACTTAAAAATTGGGTTAAAAATTCTGTCAAAGTTTATGCTTTATGGTTACTGCCTAGTACAATTTTGTCAGTTCTTCCTTAATACGTGTGGTGTTATAGTTTGTCCCAGTGATTTGTGTCCTGGGTGCTGGCTGTCAGGTTGTGACAACAGCTGACCCGGTCTCTGGGGGGGGAAATCGTCATTTAGAAAAATCACCATAAAAATGGTAGGTTGACCGACCAATCAACAGGGTTCATCCTAACCGGTCTCCTTTAGCATAGCAGTTAGGGGGGACTCGATTGGTTGGAATGTCTTTGCATCTGAGTGTAGTTGCAGTAATATTTCTGTTATGTTTGATTGTGGTGAAGTCCCCTATTCTAATGGGCACTAAACCCAAAGACCAGCACCTCAGCTGAATGTTCCATAAAGGAAGCTTGATATGGGTCGTTAACATTGTGGGTCACGCTTTTAACAAGCTGAATTATTATGAGCCAATTTATCTTTGCTAGCAAGCTATCTATCTTAGGAGCCATGTTATCCGGCTACGACTAATTAATAGTAAAATTCATTTGGTAGTGTTTGTTCAATGAATGAATTTATTTATTAACTGACTGTAGTCTTCAGGACGGTAGGTCCTGGATGGGGAATGTGTGGAAAAGAATAATAGGCGACTGTAAAATTAATGTCACAGATTGCTCCAGTTTGGATACAGTAAATTAATTATGATACGGTATTTTATGTGATTACAATGTGTGATTTGTGTAAGTTGGTGTGATCAGACGCTGTCAATTAGCCATTTTAGCAGCTACAATGAGCTGTATGGTCTTTTTCTCTTTCTCAATTTGAAAACATTCCATTATACGGCATCTCCCCAGACACCCCGCCACACTCACGCTCATACACACACACACACACACGCACTCGCACTCATACATGCACACACACTCACATCATACATGCACACACACATACGCGCGCACACACACACACACACACACACACACACACAGTGTTCCCCGCAGGAGATATAAGGGTGAGCACTCTGTTCATTTTTCCATCTGGTTACTACCAGTCCTAGCTCCCGGTGATTACTCAAACTGGGTCAAAGTTTACGCGGGGTGATTTAACATGCATGCGGCAGCACAAGCATCCTTTAACCCCCCCCCCCCCCCCCCCCCCCATCCTGAAAGGAGGCGTGGCGGGGCGGGGCGGGGCGAGAGCCAGGCGACTGCTGAGTGACTCTGATGTTTATTCAGTCTAATGTCTTCCTCTCCTCCCGTTCGGGCGGGCGAGCCTCCTCCCACCGTATACCCTGCAGCTCTCTCTCTTCTTTCTTTCTCTCGCTCTCTCTCTCTCTCTCTCCCCCTCTCCCCCTTTCTCTCTACCTTCTCTCCATCTCTCATACTCTCTCTCTCCCCTTTCCCTCTCTCTCTACCTCTCCTCTCTCTCTCTCTCTCGCTCCCTCTCTCTCTCCCTCTCCCCTCTCTCTCTCTCTATCTTCTATCTCTCTCTCTTTCTCTCCCTCTCTCATACTCTCTCTCTCTCCCCCTTTCCCTCTGTCTCTCTCTCCCCTCTCTCTCTCTCTCCCCCCCCCTCTGTTTACCCATGGCTGACAGGTCCGGCCCCCCCAGCCCCATCAGACTCGGCCTTCAGAGCCCCGACAGGCCATCGCCGTCCCCAGGGCCCTGGTCACAGTGGCAGGGGCCCCCTGGGGGATTGGGGGGGGGGACTGGGGGGGGCGGGGGGGGCACCATGGCGGCTTCGGGCTCGATACAGCTCTTACTCCCTGACTTTGACGAGCTCACAGGGACAGCAGTCAGGCACCCGCCAAATATCAACACCGCGTGTCACTGTGCATAATCTCTCCCACACACACAGCCGACAATCCCAGTTTCTCCCACGCATAAATAAAAACATTACATTAAACATTTATTTAACCAGGCAGGTCACTTAAGAACAAATTCTTATTCACAATTCCAGGGCCTGACGGCTTGCGCATTCTTCAAAGTCTTTTTTTTTTTGTTGTTGTTTGTTTTGTATTTATGTGTGTGTTTTATTTTTTTTTTTCCCCCCACAAAGTTGCCGTCTCTCTCAGGGAGCATTATAAAACTGAGAAGTTGGAGAGAGAAATTGAGGCGGTGATGGTTGATTTCCTCTTTTAAGCCTGTGTGTCAGTGCCACTGTGGCCTGACGATGAATCTCTGAGTCTCGCCCCGTCCCCCAAACCCAGATTTTAATACGCGTTGTCCGTGTTTTTGACACTGTTGATGAGCCGGTGTGGTGTCTTCTGGAATCTTCTCCGAGCCTTAACAGGTCCCATGTGACAGATTCAGCCTGTTGAGGAGGGAGAGAGAGAGGGGGAGAGGGGGAGAGAGATAGTGAGGGAGAGCGATGGAGGGAATGAGGGAGAGAGAGAGAGAGTGAGGGAGAGAGAGAGGGAGAGCGATGGAGGGAAGGAGGGAGAGAGATATGGAGAGAGAGCGAGAGAGAGTGAGGGAGAGAGATGAAGGGAAGGAGGGAGTGAGTGAGAGGGGAGGGAGAGAGAGAGAGAGCTGATGGAGGTGTGGGCTCTCTCGCTCTCTGTCCTGTTCCTTTTTTCCCCCCGTTGCCGGGTCGATAACGCCTTGACTGACAGGATTCTTCCCTCGCAGGCTATTTAATGCATTCCAGAGCAGGCCGCTGGCTTTG